>NC_085947.1:2729772-3032803 GCF_963556715.1 Cydia fagiglandana
CGCGATAAACTCAATAAAAACCGGGCAAGTGCGAGTCGGACTCGCGCACGAAGGGTTCCGTACCATAATGCAAAAAATAACGGAAAAAATGCAAAAAACAACGGTCACCCATCCAACTACTGACCACGCCCGGCGTTGCTTAACTTTGGTCAAAAATCACGTTTAAATGTTGTATGGAAGCCCCACTTAAATCTTTATTTTATAATGTTTTTAGTATTTGTTGTTATAGCGGCAACAGAAATACATCATCTGTGAAAATTTCAACTGTCTAGCTATCACGGTTCGTGAGATACAACTTGGTGACAGACGGACGGACGGACGGACAGCGAAGTCTTAGTAATAGGGTCCCGTTTTACCCTTTGGGTACGGAACCCTAAAAACTACTGGTTTCATGCGGTTTTCACCTATCAAAAAAGTGATTCTTGAGGTAAGTTTAGGTGTATTTGTTAACCCGTGCGAATCCGGGTCGGGTCGCTAGTGTACAATAAAATTTTAAAGTCGGTTAAAAAGAACAATTATGTTCTCCCATTGTACTCAAGACGGAACAATCAGAACACACAAGCTGTGATTATACGCTCCCAAGACAAAACTTGCTTTCAAATTAAATAGAACATTAGAGTTTGCCGTGCAGCGTGCAGCCATCTTACTGCGGCCGGATTAAAATGACGTACAGTCAGCAGCAGAAGTTGCTAAGCGGGCCAGGTGTTCAAAATGATCTTGACGCGACTTTGTTAAGAGAATAAGAGCGTGTCAAGGTAATTTTGAACACCTCGCCCGCCAAGGAACTTCTGCTGCTGACTGTACCTTCCAGTGTATTATGGATGGTTTTATCCACGTGATAAAACAACTGTCACTTTTTAACACCGCGGGATTGAAAGTGACAGACACCGTTTTATCACGCTGCCACGTAAACAAGAAAGAACGACCATCATATCCGTAGAGAAGGATAACACTACCGTACCGTTTTAATAATTACACATTAGGGGCCACCTACACCATTCAATAACTCGGAGTTAAATAACCGGTTAAACCTATGTAGTCACCATGGTGGTTATCATTACAACTGGGGCAACGGTTTAACCGGTTAACCCTGGGTTGTAAGACTTGTAAGATGGTGTAAGTGGCGCCAAGAGTCACAAAAATTCGCTGCCAAAAAGCCGCCATTTATAAATTAAAAAAAAAACCTTTTTTTTTCTTTAGCCTATTAGTGTGTCCCACTGCTGCGCAAAGGCCTCCCCTCTTTCCCGCCACTTGTCTCTGTCCAATGCATACTCCCGCCACTCCACACAAAATGTATCGAGGTTGTCCTGCCATCTCCGTTTGGGTCTTCCTCTGCCCCGAGATCCATCCTGTGGGATCCAGTCCGTGGATACTTTGGCCCAGCGTTCTGGGTGCATTCGGCAGATGTGCCCTGCCCAGTCCCATTTCAGCTTTGCGGCCTTCATGTCCACATCCACAATACCAGTTTTGGAACGCAGTTCGGTGTTTCTAATACGGTCGCTTCTACGAACACCCAATATGCTGCGTTCGATTGCTCTTTGGCAAACCTTGAGCTTATAAACCTGAAATATCCAAAATACTACCCAACCAGAAATACCTCAAGACAAGTCAGGGCAATAACTGGACCTTAAAATGATTCAACCTCAAAGACTTAATCCCGGAAGATTCGGTCGAGGAACGCAGGTGCCCACATAGCCGGGTATATCGACATCAAACAACTGTTTCCGAGCCATTAGCCAGCTCTGGACCGGGCGTTTGAACTGGGCGAGTACTTGCTCAAGTGGAATAGTCATTGATGGAACCGTAATGTCATACTACCGTATTCGAACTTTAAGATACGTCAATTAATAGATCTAGAAACGATATGGATTAGATGTGTCAGTGTCAAAAGTGACGTATTTGTTTGAAGAAACGTCACATTTGACACTGACATATCTAATCTATATCGCTTCTAGATCTATTAATTGACGTATCTTAAAGTTAGAATCGGGCCGATAGTAAAGGTGAAAGTAGGATTCAGGATACAACAGAATTAGATACTACCTATATAAAATAATTATAATATTAAGAACGGGTCACTCACATATAAGTCGAAACGCATTTAATAACAAGCTTACCCCTCTGCCGAAAACCTTGCACAATTGTGCAAACTTTTGTATGGACTGACATGGCTATTTGTACGTTACGCAAAGATCATGTAGAAATAGCAATACAATTGACGTCGTCCCCCGCAAAAATGGGCAGACTGTTTTGTACAGAAAATGACAGCGATGACGTCTCCAGTTACTAAATGCTCTAAGGTACGGAGTGAAACATGTCGAGCGTTTTTCGAGTGACCCGATCCGTTCTTAATAAGTATATTTATGTAAAATTTTATCAAGAAAAATTTACAGATACAGTGGCGGCAACAAACGTCACCTTCACATTATTGATGAAAGGCAAAATGACGTAGAATTAGACCAAGACCAAGATAAACAAGTGTGCAACGATTTTGATAGCATACGCAGTGCAAGTGTTATTTACACGTCATAATTTCATAGAAGTTTGACGTTTTGATAGATAACACTTGCACTGCGCGTGCTATCAAAATCGTTGCACACTTGTCTTGCTCGGACTAAAGTGACTAATCACTTCAATACAGACGATCGGTAACTAGCTTAGCAAACTGTTTAGCTTTAAACGAAGCATCGAAACTATTGAACCCGCGTCCAAACTTCCGACAAACTATCTCCGTCCCTTCCAAATACTCTATCCAAAACGAAACAGCACGATTAATCGTGTAAATTGGACCCTATACAACGGTTTATGGGTATATGTATATACACAAAAAGTGAAACAGTGCGGTTTGTGATAAAACAAAGGTTCGGAGCTGATAAATTGAGCCGGGGGATGATTTAGGATACAGCGGTTAAAATAAGGAAATAATAGTGAGGTAAGGGCATTCCATGGGCCCATTTTACGGACGGTATTTGTTCGGTTGTATACGTTTTTTAAGGGTTCCGTACTGAAAGGGTAATAACGGGACCCTATAGTTCTTTTTAGCATTATAAATTAGGTAAACAATCTTGATGTGTTTTAATGATAAATCCTACTTACATTTATTGAGTCAATTAAATTATGTATCTAATTATTAATAATTAATAAATACAGAACAATGATACAATACATAATAAATCCCAACTAAATTTATAACTAAACTAAAATTACAAAATCACAAAAATCTTAACCTAAACTAACAAGTTAACAACTATTAACTAACACAAAAACTATTCGCAAAATTCGCCCCACGCCCCTCCAGGCAAAAGAGCCCATCACGCTCGCCGCGTTGCCACGTTGAACCGCGATGGACAACCTTTGCATAAGGAACGACCCGGACCGACGGTCATGACCACTCTCTCTCATACGCCTGCCCACTTCCCCAATAAAAGTCTTGGCCTCAGCGCACCAACAGCCAGTGGTTTCCACAGCAAGAGGGACAAAAAGGCAGTTCCCTAACACCGCATACTTCTCCCGCTTCCCGCTCCGCGTCTTTTAATTGAAAAACACATTTTAAAAATAAGTTACGGCAAATATGTAACAATTATGAATGTAATACGATCATTTATATTATTTTTCTTTCATAAATAATAGTTACAGATTTTTAAAAAGCGGGATTCAATTAAAAGACATGTCAAGATTGCTTACCTTCTTTCAAATTCTTTCTAATGCTAAAAACGAACTATGGTTTAGGTCCTAAACAGAATCGCAATAAGGACATCATGGTTAGGCCCCATGACTCACCTTCACTTTCAGTAGATCAACGGGCATTTTCATTTAACTTGTACAAGTTAAGCGCGACTTAAGTCGTGTTTCAGTAACGTCTAACCGTTACATTACTGACAAAATGTATGGGATTTGACATTGACCGTCAGTTTTGTAACGATTGCTAACCGGCCGTTAAAGATGTTCAATTAAGTGAAAATGCCCACCCCCCAATTTGCGAAAAGTGTTTTTCGTGGAATATCCCTACTTAATGCGAAAAATCCCTCTTAACAAAGGTTTTCCAATCTCTTGTGTTCTGAGTAATATTATTTCGCTTTCGTTTCCTATTTTAGCTCAAGCCTAACTTGGGTTGACATTTTATCTAGACCAATATTTCAACGTCAGTCACGTGCCATTTTTCCGCAAAGAAGTCACCCTATTTTATCAGAAGTATTTCTGGGAATAGGAACTATTATTTTTTTAGAGTTAGACCAACAAAAGTTTGCTACAGTGCTAGTGTTGTTTACACGTCATAATTTCATAGACGTTTGACGTTTAAAATGACACTTGCACTAAGTGGGCTATCAAAATCGCTGCAGACTTTTCTCGGCTGACTTTACCACCACGCTCCGCGATTTAATGGCTCCTCAACACCATGGGCCATCATATTGGCCCACTAAGATAGGGCAAGGTGTAGGCCAAGTAACTGACAGATAGAGCTGCTGTATTCATGTCGCCGCTCTATCTGTCAATTTTATAAAATAAGTGGAATTCGTCTCCGCATTACTGCCGATAATAATTATTATGATATAGAGAGATACAGCGGCGCAAGTAACGCCGCAACAGTAATATTGCTGCAGTTGATATCCGAACGCTACCTTAAATGATGCGGCGTTGTTTTTGCCGCCCCTGTATCCAGATAAAATCCAGAAGCGGTATCATGGTCGCATTTTTATCACCCGTCATGTCACGCGTCACTTTCGCACTTACAAACTTGTTAGAACGTGACAGGCATGGTGACAAATGATAAAGGGCCGGCCATATTAGCCCTTCTGAAATTGCCAGCAATTTTCTTGATAAAATGAGTGATGGAAGGAACGTCCTAATCGCGGCAAACGACGCAACTGTAATTTTGCAACAGCATTGCAGCTGCAGTCACCATCCGTATGCCACCTTCACTGCATAGGTAAAACCATAGAGAAAAACCGGGCAAGTGCGAGTCGGACTCGCGCACGAAGGGTTCCGTACCATAATGGAAAAAAGGCAAAAAAAAAACGGTCACCCATCCAAGTACTGACCCCGCCCGACGTTGCTTAACTTCGGTCAAAAATCGCACTTGCCCGGTTTTTTTCTAGCATTAAAAAGAACTTGGTAGAAGGTAAGCGATTTTGACATGTCTTTTAATTCAAAAACGCTTTTTAAAAATCAGTAACTATTACTTATGAAAGCAGAAGAATATAAATGATCGTATTAGATTCATAAATGATACATATTGGCCGTATCTTATTTTTAAAATGTGTTTTGCAATTAAAAGACACATCAAATTTGTTTACCATTTTTCTAATGCTAAAAAAACGAACTATATGGTATAACAATACGTAGGCGGGGCTCAAGAAGCCTTTGGCCCCATATTATTATATTTAGTTCATATTCAAACTTTAAAATCTTAAATACCTATACCTATCAAAATTATGTTGAAGTTCCTTAGGACTTTACATAGCGCAACTTTCGATGCCGAACTTTTGAACTGCTAAAGATTTTTGAACTTAAAACAAAGCAGACTAGAACTTTACTTGTTAAAGTTTGTAGAAAGCATTCGGCGTAAAATAGTGGCACGGTTAAAATTAATGAACTTAAAATGTATCACAAGTAGATTATAAGTTTCGTAAAATAGCTCTACTTTCCTTCAAATTAAGGAAATAATAAATATTTATAAGTTATATAAATTTATTTTTAAACTAGCGACCCGCCCGCGCGGCTTCGCGCGGGTAAACCTTAACAAATTACATACTTAAACCTTCCTAAAGAATCACTCTATTGATAGGTAAAAACTAAAAACTGCATGAAAATCCGCTCAGTTGTTTTTGAGTTTATCGCGAACATATTTTAAACAGGGGACTTAGTTTTATAAGATGTAGAGATATTCTGAACAACATTACAAACACACACATTTGACATTATGAAGAACATTTTATCGAATTAACATATTGCTATCGGCAAATTAACATTAACTTAGTTACATACATATTCATTAAGTATCTGAAGCAATTCATCATCATCTGAGACATGCCGCGGGTGGGCCTAACTGCCGTATTCGAACTTCAAGATATTCACAAGAGACGACACGTACTAGATCCATTCTAGATACGTTATAGTTTAGATATCAACTAGTTCTCTTTTGCAGCGCAATTCGGGCAACCAATGTCGCTTTGATAGCGTAAGATATCTATTAGATGTGAATTGGATCTCTAAGTCATATCCTGAGGAAATCGTTCAAGAGTATCTCCAGAATCGTGCAAATGTCAAATTTGACAGGTTAGATCTTAAACAATTTAAACATATCGTTATCGTATCTTGGTGATGTCTAAAAGATATCTAATAGACGTCTATTTCAAAATTCGAATCGGGCCCTTAGCCTCAACAAATCTCTCCCTAGACTCATTATTCGCTTGCCCTTATCCCATTCATTTGGGCACGGCGCTGCATGTCTTTTTCTTCCTCTCTTTCGCCCGTCATCTCATCATTCACTCGCGTTCGTTTCATATCATCTCTCACACAGTCCATCCACGTTTTCCTCGGTTTTCCTCTCCCGTTACTTCCCTCCACATTCATTCGTAATACCTTTCTCGTCACATGACTTTCATCCCTCCGCATCACATGCCTGTACCACGCTAGGCGAAAATATCTCAAAAATCGACTAAAACTTAACCAATCCTAACCAAACTTGGAAATCTAAATGATTATAAAATTATCTGTGTCGGACCGTTTTTCTTTTGTGGCAAATTGATATCAGTTTTGAATACTACGCCTCTTATTGCGGCATAGTCAATTAGGCCATTTTGGCCATTTTTGAAGCGCCTTAAAAAACAAAAATATCAAAAAAAGCAAAACGGTCCGATACAGATATTGACAGTATTAATCTGTGTTGAAAAAATCATTGCTCTAGCATCAAAACCCACGGAGGAAACAGTCGGGTACGTTTGTATGGAGAATTGACCACTCCTGTTGGCTCTTAAGGTGACAGTCCATTTCCAACGACAGCAGAACCGCACTACTATTCATTTTACTATGGAAATTGACAATAGCACCGACGCGTTCATACTAGTAGTGCAGCTGCGGTCAGAAATGGAATGTTACCTATACTTTTTCTACTTTGTTAATAAAATATGGCATCTTTATAGTTTATAATTCAGTTTTGTAAAGTTTTATGAATAAAGACTTTTAAAATCCGACTCGCAATAAAGTTTCAAGTTTTTCCTATATTTTTAAGTCCCGGCACAGATGCAAAGCTCGAAGTTACAACTTTAGCTTCGCCAATTGTGCGGTGGCTGGTAAAAGTTCTCGGCAGAATGCATCTATCCCTACTAGTCTCTAATACTAGATATATCAGAGCGGCCAAGGTGCTCAAAAATATCTGAATACGCCTGTATAGTCAAGGCTTTTGGACACCTTGGCCGCTCTGATATATCTGATTGCGACCATACCTCTACTACACTGAGAGAAAAACTAACAAAAATACACTTATTGTTAGAATTACAAAAATAAAACTTAATCCGGGGACAAGGAGATTCAACTAATAGGAACAAATTGACTTTTGCAATTTCTATTAGTAGGATATACAACTTCTATATGCTGGCCTTTACAGTGACATATGTGGATCTGTGAAGATGTTTATCACATTCATGTACAGATGTAGTGCATAATTAATTATATTAATTATTTTCCATCATAATTTCATGGAAGGCTATTTCAGTCAGTCTCGGTACAAAAAGTATTAAGGTTGACTGAAGTAGCATGACAAATGGAGATTTTCACATAAATGTATCATTAGCAATCGTCAAAAAACTGTCGGTCAATGTTAAACCTCATACATTTGTCAGGAATGTCACAGGAATGTGATGGTTAGACGTTACTGAAACACGCCTTAAGTCGCACTTTATAGTAGAAGTTAAAATGAAAGTGTTAAAATATGAACGTTTCCGATACAATACGATGGAAAACATTTACGCACTACATATGAGAGGTGTAGAAATTGCACCCTTCAGCGCCGAGAGGCGCTCGTTCACATAACGTAAGCCAATCTAAAGCCACGTGACATGGGTATCTTTATCGGTGTCATTCTTAGTAAGGAACGTGTTTTAGTCACATGTCGCGGAGTGACTAAAACACGTGAGTTTTTTAACTATAAAATTGGTTTAATAAATAATTATACTTATATTAATAAAATTATTGGGTTTTCGTTTCATGTGTGGGAGACGAGTCAAAACCGGGGTATGTGGAAAGAGAGGAGGGAGGCCTTTGCCCAGCAGTGGGACACTATGGGCTCATATAAATAAATAAATAAATTTTAATTATTAGTAAATAAACTATAGAAATATCAGTCCAAGTAAGCTGACGCTTTTTTGTAGGGCGACTTCTATAGTTATTCGTCACTACATAGTACCTAATTGGCCACTCTGTGGCCTACTCCACATAAGTATTCAAAGTACGTTGATAAAATAAATTCTTCAAACCTTCTTCGCGTGGACCCACAACGAAAGTTAACAACATGGCGGCGCGCGAGTCGGCAACCGTTGCTAAGCAACGATCGTCGCCCGCGCCGGTGCCGCGCGCACCGCGCCCCTCCGGCAGTGTTACCTATGTCACGATTAGGGATGTACCGACTAGTCGCCGACTAGTCGGGATAGCCGACTATCCGGCCACATTTGTAGTCGGCGATTAGTCGGCGACTAGTCGGCAAAAATGGCCGATTAGTCGGCACTTTATTAGTGAAAGAGAAACAGACAAAAAGAAACCAACAGTCAATATTTACCATATGTTTTATGTCTATTTTACCAAAATACCTATTTAGGGTGTGAAAACTTTGGTTCATATAATTGACCGTTTGATCGTTATCGTATGGTGGTGGCGAGGTGTTTTCCTCTACAGGTCGATCTTAACTGATTCTCGTGTAATTTCATGGCCAAGTTATACTTAAAGGTTTTTATTATAATTCAGTTTTTGTTTTTTTTTTATGGTGGAGCCATGGGGACTATAATATTAATGTTATTGCAAAATTTAGAGACTTATAAACAGGGCACGTTACTCGTATAGACGCTGATCATAGGGGATAGGTTCTTAACTGGCGACTACGTACGAGAAATAGAGCCTTGGAAATACCTCCTACAACAGCTGACGGTCTGCTCAGGATCGCAAAATAAAAGAAAGACAGAAATTGAACGAGGATTCTTGTGATAGGTCCTTGAACCTGTAGAGAACACCTTTTAGCCAAGCTAATATCTGAATAGCGCAACCAAAAGAGCAAAACTATTGTTTTTGACCAGAACTTATACGAAACTAATGATCTGGCCGACTAGCCGACTAGTCGGCCGACTAATCGGCCATTCGAGCGCCGATTAGTCGGCTAGTCGGCTAGTCGGCCAAATCAATAGTCGGTACATCACTAGTCACGATATAGATCACACGCGCATCATCACTGTGAATCTCGTCCGTATAGCTTTGTAAATACCGCGATACTAACCTATAGACTTATTCACTGACTATGTAAATGGTGTGTGCATGAACATAACAAATTCTCCAGTGAACTGCGTGCTACTGTGTTTGTGCTAACCGCTTGTCTCTAAAATACTAACCCTAGTAATAATAACTCTAGCTGTATTTCAGACATTATAATATTGTTAACTAAGTGCGTGTGTTATTATTTGCGATCCACGTTATCCACGTAGGTTTAACACCCACAACTCCTAACAAATCAGAAAGAAACATACTAATTGAAGCCTTATTGTTAAGAGTGGCCAATGTGGTGGCCAATAACAATAGCATAAGTAAAATATACGAAGAAGAGCATAAAAAAACTTTCCAAAAAATATTTTTATTCAAGTGCGTATTTATTGTTACCGAGTAGTACTTACCTATATAAAAGGCCTCAATATCGAATTCAGTCTTGAAAATAACTGCATGTAGACATGATTAAGCCAAATGTATTGAAATAAATGTCGTAATTTTATTATACAGGATGGCTAAAAAATAACTACCTACATTCCCGTTGCCAGGGAGATTTTGGGATTATACTGAGTAACTTTTACTATGGGACCAACCCCGAAATTACAAAAAAAATGGCTTATGCATACATTTTGGCTGGTCCATTTTGTATCGGAGGGTAAATTAAAAAGGAACCACTGGTCTAATAGATACACATTAACTAGCTCACATAACTAATTTTAGCGCACGCCCATGTACCTACATGTCTATGTCGGCGGCCGTAAGATCAGGCAGATCGTAATGTTCCTATGTAATGTTTTGACGATAGTCATATTCTCATATTAAATTAAACCAATATAATAGGTGGGATAGGTCCGTTAGGTTGCTTCAGATGCCCGAAGGGCAAACTGCCCAGAAATAGGAGCCCCGCGTAGCGGGGCTCCGTCGACCCAGGGAACGAGTCAAAGATTTGAGTGTCACGATATGCCTAGGAATTTCACGATATGCTTGATCTTTCGATCGTCCGCCGACATCTATACGCAATACGCACAGTCGAATCGGTGTACACTACAAAAACCAATAGGAATAGTTGCAGTACGATTAAAAAAACGAAATCTCCCAGTAAACACCAACATAGAAGTCCGAGCATTTGAAAAGCTATCAACTTTTTACGCCAGGGAGATAGGGTTTTAGAATAGGATATCGAAAACGTTTTTATTTAACGGGGTATTTCTCTATTTGCTCAATCCACAGTTTATGTGCGAAGTCGGATTGTATACTGAATCGGTTTTTATTTTTTCGATGGGTTTTCTGAGAAATAAAAGAATAACTGAGTGAATTCCAAAAAATTTTTACGTAATTAAGCGCAGTTAAGAAGCTGCTGTGATTAGTCTTAACTTAATTGATTCATTTGTGTTACGAAAATTAACTATGTAAATTGTATTGTATTGTATTTATTGTACTTAATTCGTACATATAAAAGTCCATAGCATACGCTAACACACTTTCATACATCTAACTTAAATATAAATGGTTTAACTGTGGTAAAACAATGCATGGAATCAATTAACTTTAGAAAAATTACAGGTTCTTAATCTCTATGGTTTTTAAAATATGTTTCTGAACTTCCAACCCAGAGGGAAACTAGGTCTTATTGGGATTGGTCCGGTTTCCTCACGATGTTTTTCTTTCACAGAACATGAGTTGGAACTCATGTTTGGAAAAGAACTCATGGACACGAGCCGGATTGAAAGTAGCACGGTGCCCCAATCGATTGCCTACAACGCGTTCGCAATCAAAAGATAAACATTAAATTACATTTTGTTAATAAACCACAGAACAAACACGACGATAACACCAATAAATAATATCGCAAAATCACTGAAACAGAAATTAATTTAAAATTAATAAAACAAATAAATAAAGCCCATAAATCAGCACAAATAATTAGCGTTTCACCAAGCTCCGAAGTTTACTATCGGTATTCATTAAAGTGTCATTAGAGCACAATAATGCATTATTAATTAGCAAAGTTTCGCGGTGGACGTTTTCATTTTCTCAGCGAATAAACAGACAGGTGAGGCGAGTGGAGAAAGTCGCAGCCGAATCGAGTTTAATTAATAATTCATTCATAAAGAATGAAACCATAATTTTAAAAGATAAAATTATGGTTTCAGTCCAGTAGGACTTTTTCGCCAGTATCAAGGTATTGGGAGCTTTAAATACCACTAAAATTGTACAATTAGTACAAGACAGTATACGGTGATTATATTAGCTCTTGTAAAGCGATAATATTAAAATAACATTAATAATATTAAATACCTTTTCTAAATTAAACTTTCATTTCTAACCTATCTATCTCTTTCTACATGTGACGCTAAACGTCACACATTGACTCCGCAATGTTGGTTAAACGCGTTTCAAGATTAATTCTCCATGTAGGTACACTACCACATTAGTTTACTGTATAATAAGCTATCGATATTATTACACTTTAAACAATATTAATGAGCAAAAAACAAAGAATTAATCACGAGGCGTGCCTATCAAGATGGCGCTCGAACCGGAAATTTTACATCTGAAAATAAGTCTTTTGACAAAAGTTTCAATTTTGATGAAATAAATTTTGGATTCGCCGTTACTAGCCCGGGGCAGGTGTGTGCCGGCTTCAGAGAGCCTTCCGACCAAGTTCGAAATGCCGTTATCTGCCTATCTATCATAGTGCCATGCCTTATGGGAATATAGTTCAGAGCCGGAAACTGCTACCAACTTTTAGTATGTTGTTGGGCATGGCATTGGGTCTCCAAAACTGCCGGGAGACGGCGGCGCCGGCCACCTACTTCAGCGGAATGACGTCATCAAAATGACTCCCGCTTCGTTGCGAATATTGCATACTGCACCCAAATTATGCATAGCACATACACGTGTGGGGTATTAAATGAAAGCCAATTAAATAAACTATATTTTATTCATACAAAGTGTATCAAAATATGTAACAGTTTAAGAGAAATTTACAAAATAATAAAAATCACGTAAAAAAATATTCGATTATTTGGGTTTTACAACCAAACCAAAAGTCGGACGATAAAGCAATGTACTACAACATTAAAGATGACGTCTCAAGCCATACACTGATATCAATAAAATCAAAATTGGACTAAATATGTGGAAATTATGCATTAAAATGTAGATATTCGCCCATACAAAGGCATAAAAGTTAACAAAATCAAAATTGGTCATTTTCAGGATAATCCGCATAAGCTTCTAGTATGTTATTAGCAATATGACCTGGAGTCTAAAACTGCCGGGAGACCATCTCTGTTGTTCCTCAGTTACAAATAATGACGTCATATAAATAATCACTGCCGAATTTCGTAAAATGTAAATTATAGCTATACCACGAGTCTCACATACACGTGAGTTACATGTAACGAAAGGTTATTAAATGTATTATGATTCACCTAAACATTGTTTGTAAAAAAAATGTACGGTTTCAGAGCTAGAAACAACGAAATACCACTTTTTATGGAAAAAGTAGATCAATCAATTTTATAGCTAAACTAAAACCGTCAAAAAAAATTTGCGTATAACATTTGAAAAACTTGTTATTCAACTATATATCACAATTTAAATTTTACATTTCCGACAAAAACTGTGGAAGTTGTGGAAAAAAAACTAAAGCGCCCCAACAATTCTACCTTAATGCGCTCATATTATGCAAAGAATAGTTCTATTTATCGAGTATTAAATGAATGAACATTACATAAAATACATGAAAACGACATTTTTAAATGGAACCTTAATTAAAAAAATAATAATTTAGTTGATAAGTAAGCAAAATACTGTTTCTTTAAGTACCTGACCTCCTCCTTTCAAAGTCGGTTAAAATGTGGCTTTTGTGACCTGGGCTACAAAGACAAATAAATTGACACCTCATTTATCAAAATCAATTCAGTTGTTTCATGTAAAAAATACATAATTACATACGTAGATAGCAGTTCCTGCTGTAGTTGCGGTAAATATTAATATGAAATAGACTCTTATTGTCATGGCCTAACGCTACATTATTAGAGAAATGTAAAGTTACATGCCAGTAAGTAGGTACATGCCTAATACAAAATGCCTTATCGAGGTAAATGCCCTATCAGTTCACTTATACATAATTATATATTTAAGCCTCGATTAGCCTTGTACATACATACATCACTGGCTCAGTGACCCAAAGCAAAGATGATCTTCTTATAAAAGTGGAATCTTGAGTGGTGCAAGGGTTTCAAGGCTGAGCTGAGAAGGCTGGCAGAATTTTCCCTCTGATCCTCCCTCTGATCATTCGAAGCCTCCATAAGGCATCTTGCTAACTCATCGAGGCGACGCCCGCTAGGCCTGCTAACATCTACGGCCTGAGAGTTTCAACGTTAGATGCCAAGCCACGCCAGGCCATAATAGTAAAGGTCTAATTATTGAATTTTTATTTTTTGTCCGACTACGGCAGAATTTGCTATCTATGCGTGCATGTGTAGGTACCGTTTGCATGAAACTACTGAACTGATTTTGATAAATGAGGTGTCAATTTATTTGTCTTTGTAGCCCAGGTCACAAAAGCTACATTTTAACCGACTTTGAAAGGAGGAGATTAGGTACTTAAAGAAACAATATTTTGCTTACTTATCAAGTAAATTATTATTTTTTTAATTATGGTTCCATTCGAAAATGTCGTTTTCATGTATTTTATGTAATGTTCATTCATTTAATACTCGATAAATAGAACTATTCTTTGCATAATATGAGCGTATTAAGGTAGAATTGTTGGGGCGCTTTAGTTTTTTTTCCACAACTTCCACAGTTTTTGCCGGAAATGTAAAATTTAAATTGTGATATATAGTTGAATAACAAGTTTTTTAAATGTTAGACGCAAAATTTTTTTGACGGTTTTAGTTTAGCTATAAAATTGATACATATCTACTTTTTCCATAAAAAGTGGTATTTCGTTGTTTCTAGCTCTGAAACCGTACATTTTTTTTACAAACAATGTTTAGGTGAATCATAATACATTTAATAACCTTTCGTTACATGTAACTCACGTGTATGTGAGACTCGTGGTATAGCTATAATTTACATTTTACGAAATTCGGCAGTGATTATTTATATGACGTCATTATTTGTAACTGAGGAACAACAGCCATGGTCTCCCGGCAGTTTTAGACTCCAGGTCATATTGCTAATAACATACTAGAAGCTTATGTGGATTATCCTGAAAATGACCAATTTTGATTTTTTTAACTTTTATGCATTTGTATGGGCGAATATCTACATTTTGATGCATAATTTCCACATATTTGGTCCAATTTTGATTTTATTGATATCAGTGTATGGCTTGAGACGTCATCTTTAATGTTGTAGTACATTGCTTTATCGTCCGACTTTTGGTTTGGTTGTAAAACCCAAATAATAGAATATTTTTTTACGTAATTTTTATTATTTTGTAAATTTCTCTTAAACTGTTGCATATTTTGATACACTTTGTATGAATAAAATATAGTTTATTTAATTGGCTTTCATTTAATACCCCACACGTGTATGTGCTATGCATAATTTGGGTGCAGTATGCAATATTCGCAACGAAGCGGGAGTCATTTTGATGACGTCATTCCGCTGAAGTAGGTGGCCGGCGCCGCCGTCTCTCGGCAGTTTTGGAGACCCAATGCCATGCCTAACAACATACTAAAAGTTGGTAGCGGTTTCCGGCTCTGAACTATCTCTGCGACCGTTTCCCATAAGGCATGGCACTATCACTCTTGCATAATCAAGCGATAGAGAGGTAACGAAATTTTGATTTCCGTGTTTCACGGTAAGCCCTCAGCAGTGTTTAATTCGCCCCCGCCGAGCTTGAAACCTGACCCGCTGTAACTCGATCTCTTACGGAAAACCTCATGACCTCCTTTTCGTTTCAATAAATAAGCTGAGATTTATTAAAAAAATGTTTTGTCGTTTCGACGAATACCCTAATAAGCTTGGTTTGGTAAACATTCTTTTGTTTTCGACATAATTGCCATCGCCGGGGTCTTGACTTTTTCAACTTTGACGTCTTTTAATTTAAAAAAATGATTTTGTGGATCCGTTTTTACCCTTGGACCCTTGAAGTTATTATCACAGATGTTGCGCTAATTTGTTTTTGTTTACAAATAAACCTCTTGTGACCTGGTTTACTGACACTAAACCTTATAAAACAAAGTCACCCGCCGCGTCTGTCTGTTTGTGTGTTTGTTCGCAATAAACACAAAAACGACTGAACGGATTTTCATGCCGGTTTCACCTATCAATAGAGTGATTCTTGAGGAAGGTTTTAAGTGTATAATTTACTAACCCGTGCGAAGTCTCCGACTTTTTACTCACATGAATTTAAAATATTATAAAAAGGTTTTATCCACTTTTTTCTACAGCTTAATAATGCCCATTATGAAATCTCAGCAAAAATTACATCCGCCGTTCCCCTCAACCATGCTCGACTCACTAGGGCAGAAAATAACCCTTTTCCCGTACTTTTTTTGTGCAAACTTGGGTCTTTTCTGACGATTATGTGGAAATGGGAAATAGTATGGGGATTGATAAACAACAGGGGTAAATAATTATTCTTTTGTAGTGGACAATACAATTTATTCGATAGATTGCTTTGGGGCAGGGAAATTGCGAGAGAGCTACCTAGATGTATAAAATACTTGTTATGAAACTACACAACGGGACTTAATCGCGTATTTAAGTTTTAAGATTTACCTCCGACGTTTCGAGGACGGCGTTGTCCCCGTGGTCTTCTCCGAGACCACGGGGACAATCGCGGGTAAATCTTAAAACTTAAATACGCGATTAAGTCCCGTTGTGTAGTTTCATAATGTTAAATAATCGTGAAAGTTTAAATCCCACCAAAAACATAAATGTAAAAAAGGAGAGCCAAGTTCAATACAAAAATTATGCTTGGCTGTGGGGCTCGCCGCAAAAAGAATGGAGATCTAAATGACTGCCACTGCCAAGTTCTATGCAAAATCCAAATATGTATTTATAGGAACAAAATAACATTATAAACAAGTATTAAACTCTATTTCTTTGCTTTATTGGATACCTATAACAATTGCTGTTATTTAAAAAAATGTGAGATCTTAAAGTAGGTTAGATTTGACTTGGCCAGTTTTCATTATATCAATCATTTTATATATATTGTAATTCTGATAAAACCTGGCCAAGCCAAATCTAACCTACTTTAAGATCTCACATTTTTTTAAATAACAGCAATTGTTATAGGTATCCAATAAAGCAAAGAAATAGAGTTCAATACTTGTTTATAATGTTATTTTGTTCCTATAAATACATATTTGGATTTTGCATAGAACTTGGCAGTGGCAGTCATTTAGATCTCCATTCTTTTTGCGGCGAGCCCCACAGCCAAGCATAATTTTTGTATTGAACTTGGCTCTCCTTTTTTACATTTATGTTTTTGGTGGGATATCAATACTTTTTGTAAAGAAAACTAGGCAGGTATTGAGGTTTAATGTTTTTTCTTGTGTTTCCGCTGTATGGTTTTTACTTCTGTTCTTTGTATAATTATGTGGTACCGCGCGCCGCCGACGACACACCGTTGGCCGGTTGTTTAGAGCGTATTAAAAGTTTTTTGTATGGGGCACCACTTATTTTTTGACTTAACTTTATTTTAATATAGCAAATATAATAATACATATATTGGGGTAGTTTCAAATATCTGCTTGTAACGGTTCCAACGCTACAATAAAAAAATATTTTTTTGTATGGGGACCCCCCCTATTTTTTAACTTTTTTTTATTTTTAGATTTTTTCCTACGCTTACACACAATAACCGAGCTGGATTCCAAATTTCATCCTTCTAGGTCATCTGGAAGTAGGTTAGGTTTAGGTACTTATATCAGTCCCAATAAAAAATGGATTTTTGTATGGGGACCCCCCCTATTTTTAAACTTTATTTTATTTTTAGATTTTTTCCTACGGTTACACACAATAATCGAGCTGGATTCCAAATTTCATCCTTCTAGGTCATCTGGAAGTAGGTTAGGTTTAGGTACTTATATCAGTCCCAATAAAAAATGGATTTTTGTATGGGGATCCCCCCTATTTTTAAACTTTATTTTATTTTTAGATTTTTTCCTACGGTTACACACAATAACCGAGCTGGATTCCAAATTTCATCCTTCTAGGTCATCTGGAAGTAGGTTAGGTTTAAGTACTTATATGTCAGTCCCAATAAAAAGTGTTTTTTTTGTATGGGGACCCCCCCTATTTTTTAACTTTATTTTATTTTTAGATTTTTTCCTACGGTTACACACAATAACCAAGCTGGATTCCAAATTTCATCCTTCTAGGTCATCTGGAAGTAGGTTAGGTTTAGGTACTATAAGTCATAAGTCAGTCTTAAAATTTACGACTTTTTGACCTTCATACCTTTATAACCGTTTGAGCTAGCTTCATGAAATTTGGGTTTCTAGATATCCTTATGGATATAATTAAACACACGTAGTTTTATGTGTTTACGTCAAAGATGTTTTGAGTTATAGAAGGGTCAAAAGTGGCACCAAGTGGTTCGTGTAATATTACACTCGGCGCTGGCTAGCCAGTTCCTTTGCTTGAACTTGGCTTGACACGCTGCCGCGTGTCTAGATCAATACTCTATTGTGTTTTTACACAGCTTATATTTAACACAGCTTTTACTTAGCTTCACTGGGTATCGTAATTAAGCCCCCAAAAGACCCTTCGCTTAAAGAGCAACCTAACCATTCCTTTCGCAGCAACACCCTCGCATAATAATAATAATAAAAGCAATAACTGCAATATGAGTATACTTGTGCAAAACATCCGAAGTATAAAGAATAAAACGGAATTACTAGAAAGTCTTCTACACGAATATAACTACCCAGTTGTATGCCTAACTGAAACCTGGATTTCTGCACTGCAAAAAGACATAATACAAATTCAAGACTATGTCTTCGGAGCGGCCAGCTACAGGACCGGAAGAAGAGGAGGCGGTACAGCGATCCTTATCAAAAATGGAACATTTTTTAGTGAGAGAAAAGACATATCAGATTTGTCTATTGATAATATTATGGAGTGTTGTGCGGTAGAACTGTCCCCTAATATTTTGTTAATAACTGTATACAGAGTAAATAACAATATCCATATATTTTTTGATGCTCTAAACCAACTACTGAGTAATGTTAAATCGAAAATAAACAAACAAATAATAGTTGTCGGAGACTTTAACCTGGATGCTTTTCAAAATTCGAATGATTACCGTAAACTTATAAATATAATGTTAGAATATAACCTGCACCAAAAAGTTACGGAACCGACTAGGATCACAAGTACTAGCTCAACATGCATCGACTTTGTATTTTCAAATAATAAACATAGTACCACTTTTGTAAAGGGCCTAGGCATATCTGATCACATGGCCCTGATTTATGAATTCTCAACGAGTAAAATTTTGCCTAATGTTGACATGTATACCAAAAAAAGATTATTCACTTCACGAAATATCACAAGTTTTAGGGAGGCTATAAAACAGTTTAAATGGGATGATATTATCAAAGATGCTTATGACGTAAATGAAAATTATACTCGTTTCGATGGTAAAATGCAGGAATTATTAAATAAATACATACCTTTAAAAACTATAAAAATTAAAATCCACAGGAAAAAGACTTGGATCACAACCGGTCTTCAGCGTTCATGCAGGCACAAAAGACTCCTCCAGATGCTAGTCAATCAATCCAACGACAAAATATTAAAAAAACACTATCACACGTATAAAAATATTTTAAAAAAGAGCATAAAAACTTCAAAAAAACTCAACTACGCCCGTGAAATTCTAAATTCAAGTAATAAAACTAAAAGTATGTGGAGCATGATAAACAACATAATTGGTTCAAAAACCATAAATCGTTCGTCTAACATTACACTAAAACACCATAATTCCACTGTACAATGTCCTCGACTAGTATCAAATTTATTTAATGATTATTTTTCGACCGTGGGTGCATCATCTTGCACGCAGAGCAACCGACCAACTGGCCGGCCGGTTATGCAACCTGCCATAAACTCGATGTACCTCAGACCCGTAACTGATAACGAAGTACATTCAATAATAAGGAAACTCCCAAACAAATATAGTGCCGGTATAGACGAAATACCCACAGCTTTGCTAAAAAACTGTAGTGCAGAACTTACGCCTATAATTACTAAATTAATTAACCAGTCCTATACGCAATCAACTTTTCCAGATAAATTAAAATTTACAATAATAAAACCTATCCTTAAAAATAAAAGTGACCCGCAAAATTCAAACCAATATCGACCCATAGCCTTACTACCTGTAATATCCAAAGTTTTCGAAAAAACAATGGCAAATCGCATTTACAAGTTTTTAGAAAAATTTCACCTATTAGATGTAAATCAGAATGGTTTTCGCAAAGAACACTGCACCACGCTCACAGTATATAAATATGTAAATGAAATTCTTAATTGTATACGAGATAAACATTACGCTATCGGTTTGATGTTAGATATGACGAAAGCATACGACAAAATTTCACATTCAATCCTATTAAATAAACTTTATGGAATAGGTATTCGAGGCGATGCACACAAATGGTTACAATCCTACTTAAAAGACAGAGCGCAATGCGTACAAATCCAACATCATGACAAACAAACAGGTGAAGTCTCAAACATACAATCAGACACCCTAATAACCAATTGTTCAATACCTCAGGGGTCAGTTTTGGGATGTATCCTATTTTTAGTTTATATTAATGATTTGCCCAAAATTACAAAACACACTTGCATCATGTTCGCAGATGATGTGTCCCTCTTGTTTAGAAGCCCTAATAACTATAACTTTCAGAGCGATATCAATGAAACCTTATCAGAAATTACGAATTGGTTAAATGAACACAATTTGGAACTTAATATGAGCAAAACCAAATTAATTCAATTTCACCCGTACCAAAAAGACGATTTAGATTTATCGGCCACCTCAAAAGAACTTGGCATCGAAGAGGTTAGCTCTTTCAAACTACTAGGATTAAACATTGACACGAGTTTAAATTGGAAAACGCATATTGAAGAGGTCAGGAACAAATTATCACGTTTTTTGTTTGCGTTAAGTGTATTAAAAAGGAACACTAACGTAGAATGTGCACTCTCGGCATATTATGCATATGCCTATGCATGGTTGCGGTATGGGGTAGTCTTATGGGGGAATAGCCCAGACGTCGAAGATCTCTTTATAGCACAAAAAAAATGCGTACGCGTTATAGCTAACATCCGACAACCAGAAAGCTGCCGACCACACTTTATTAACCTAAAGCTTCTAACCTTACCATGTATTTACATACTGGAGGCTGGACTATTTGTAAGAAAACACATATCCAACTTCCAGTATGTTAAAAGCGCGCGTCGAAATAGACAACTAGTTCTCCCTGAACCTAAATTAACTATGTATAAAAACGGGCCCCATTACCAGTCGATAAAAATATATAATAAAATCCCTGATTCTATTAAAGACGTTGAAACTTATAATATGTTCCGAAATAAACTGAAAACGTGGTTAATTGATAAATCATTTTATTCTTATCAGGAATTTATGGCATCTGACAATAGTGATAATGACTGAGAATTAATTTTACTGAAACCGATAACTTTGTCTCAATGTAATGGAATGATTAAATGAATTATTATTTTATAAATGAATTGACATAATTATTATTATAAATAAATTGACACTATTATTATTATATAAATGAATTGACATAATTAGTTATTGTATCGCTTAGTGTTAGTATGATTCACGACAGCTTAAATTTGATTATTAATATTTGACATCATTGCATTATATAAACAAGTATAGCATTTAAATTCGTATTGATTATTATTAGTGTTAAATAGATTCCATAATTATTATTTACTATGATGAAACTAACTAACTAATTAAGCAATACGTGTAATATGTTTTGTAAGGTAACTTTAAGTATTTAGCTATTAAGGTTAACTTGCCATACCCTATTCAGGGTCCATGTTGTACAATTCAATTTAAAATACCATCTGTAAATACCATGGAATGCAATAAATAAATGAAATGAAATGAAAATAAGTTTTGTATGTAAACCTTCTCGTTATAATTTATTTGTACATCTAGTACCTTTTAAAGTCTTTAAACGAGCAATTCTTGTTTATTTATATATGTATATTTCGGGATCTCGGAATCTGCTCTAACGATTTCGATGAAATTTGCTATTATGTGGGGGTTTTTGGGGGCGAAAAATTGATAGGTCTTATCTCTGAGAAAACGCACATTTTTGAGTTTTTATATGTTTCCGAGCAAAGCTCGGTCTCCCAGATATTATAACAGATGCTAAACGAAACACTATGGTTAAGTGTGTGTCTGTTAGTATATAACGTTATGTACTCTCGCACACATCTCTGTGGTGGAGAGAAAATCAATTAGGATGGGCGGCCAGTAATAAGATGTAGGCCGAGAGCCGACCCATCTTTTGGGAAACAATTTTTAGCACACAAGTAAAATCTTTTATAAGTAATTTCACATTCCTCACGGATAAATACGTAGAAGAATCTAAGGCGCTTATAAAAGTGATTAAATGTTATGAGTCTTGTTCTTGTGTTGTGATGTTTAACGTACCTACCTAGGCACACTTGACATAAATCTGGCCACACAGAATCTGAGAAAACCTCCGCTCGATAATTTCAAACAAAGCTTATCATTTCGTAGTGGCCAAAGAAACATCACATTAAGGTATATACATATATTTATCTGAAAAATTATATTCGGTGTTGCTAAATAATATTTTGCACTTCATGTGAGAACGATTGCCTTTTAAAAAAGATCATCATTCGCTTGCCCTCATCCCATTCATTTAGGGTCGGCGCAGCATGTCTTTTTCTTCCATACCTCTCTCTCGCCCGTCATCTCATCATTCACTTGCGTTCGCTTCATATCATCTCTCACACAGTCCATCCACCCTTTTCTCGGTCTTCCTCTCCCATTACCTCCCTCCACATTCATTCGTAATACCTTTTAAAAAAGATATTATTTTTAAATTCTAACAAGTCACCTTAATCATAAAAATCCATCAAACTAATTTCTCAAAGGTTAACTGGAAGGGATCCCTGAAAGGGATAACTTCGACTTTGTACAAATGACGTGTGTGTTTTCCTGTTTTATGTTTCTTTTTGTGCAATAAAGTGTATTACTAATACTGCTACTGGACCCGGGTATGTCCTTAAACTACGACCAAAACCACCGGTGGACGGGCAGCAGCGTCCCTCAAATTCGGTGTAGGTACTCAACTGCGATCGCCAACCCGCCTGCCAAGCGTGGCGATTATGGCATTCACCCCCCATCCGGCACGTATGGAGGTCCAAGGGGGAGGCCTATGTTCAGCAGTGAACGTCTTATGGCTGAGATGATGACTACTGCTACTTAAAATACTTTATAAAAAAAACTAGATTGTTTTATTAAATATCGGAGATAATTAGACTGGCTCTTAGACTAAAACCCTGTTATTGAAGGGAAGACAGAATGCTGCTCTTTGCCAAAAAAAGCAAAATAATAAGCGGAAAGTATGTCCAAATAAATCCTGAAAAGGGATAGCGTTGTGTTGTTCTAGCGAAAACCTATACGAGTTGCGGCCAGATGAGTATAGCGACCGTATCGCCTTTTCTATGTATTTGCTTAGGACGGCAAAATGTTGTTGTCAAATGCACCTACTGAAAGGACTGACGGTAATTGGGGATTTTGGCATATTTCTTGATTTTATAAAGACCTCAACTGTTATGAAGAATTAGTAAGGAGGAGGAGTTTTTTAGGGTGACTCACGCGAGACCGAGCCGAGGCCGGGCCGGAGCTTCCGGCGCTTTAATTTCTATGGAAAGTAGAGATGCACCGGATATCCGGTTACTATCCGGTATCCGGCCTATCCGGCCATTATTTTACTATCCGGCCGGATACAGGATAGTGACCTTCTATCCGGCCGGATACCGGATAGTAACATTGCTTAATTTCGGAGTAAACAAATTGGATTTAAGAAACAGACACGGTCATAATCGTACTTGTTTATTTTTTTAAACAATTTAATCATTCCACTGACTTGCACGCGCACTCATTTCGAACCTAGAAATGAGTCCGCGCGAACGTTTACTAGGAAACTGGTCAAACCTGCAGAATGCGCACCTGAAATTCTGAAATATAGGTATAGTTCCGCCGGCCAAATATCCGGCGGCCGAATACCGGATATTCGGCTAGTGTCCAGGCCGGATATCCGGTAGCCGGCCAAACAACTATCCGTTGCATCTCTAATGGAAAGCACACAATCACCGATCAGTCGTCATAGAAAATGACGTCGCGGTCCTAGCTTGGCCCAGTCTAGCGTGAGTCATCCGTTAAAATGAAATGCGAACAGTGTGATAATGATAACCGCCTATGCCTATAAGGTCGATCGCTAATTTATTTTGTACCCTTTCATTCCGACGTTTCGACGCAGGCTGATAACTGATGAATGATGATGCATCATCAATTCATCACTGTGTTTGAAAATGGAGAATTAGGCTCTCCAAAACACAAACGTGTGATACACATGATTATAACGTGCTTCTCGCTTTTTATCTGACTCTGGCGAAGCAAAAGGAGGGTATGTTACAATATAACTTTGACCGGTATGTAAATATGTTTGTATACTCTATTCTGTATTATTCACCGAATTCAGTTTGATACTGCTACATTAATTAAACGATTTTATCCTCTCGCCGCAACTGCGGTCTATTATTTCAGTAATAAACCTACAGTATAACACGTATATTATGTTATAGGTGTTACGTATACAGTACCCCTAGTGTACAGTACAGTCACCTGCAATAATATGTTAGACAACGAAGGCCGCAAAAATATCTGACACGATCTTATTTGTAGAGCCATAAGAGCGTGTCACATATTTTTGTGTCATTCAAAGAGTAAAATATTATGGTATTATGTACGACCCATCACGTTAAGGGCCCTACAGATTACACGATGTTCCGAACCGTATCTTTTGCAATTAACTGACAGACTGATATCGTCCGACAAACTGGTAATCTGTGGGCCCCTTTATGAGGACTCACTAAAACCTCATCTATTTTCAATACCCAAGCCTCCCTTATAGAGAAAGGACATAATTACTAATACATTTACGTAAGATAAGCCCTTTTTATACAGGGTGGTTCTTTATAAGGCGCAGAAAGATGCCAGCACGCACCGTTCACGTTAATTGATTCCCTGGAATGCTTTTATTCGATGTCGCAGTCAAAAGAAGAGCAGTAGCGTAAAATGTGCCTACTTTGATCCACACTAGGCTGATTGTCTTGGAGCAACACCGGGAAGAGGGTCGGCATTTGCACTATTTCCCCCTGCCGAAGCACATGCCCAACTGGGCATGCACACAACTAGCACTGTGCGTGGTGTGACTCGTCTGTACACAAAAAGAGATCGAGGAGTGCATGATTTGTCTTCGACGTGTGTCATTTTCCATGTATTTGTGACGTCATTGCAGTTTGGATTTTGTATGTAGTGAGTGAGAAGTGCCACTGTGTTCGCGTTTCTCGCCACAAAAAATGGCAGAACAATTTGTACGATAAGATATCACTTGGGCTCTTCCCTTCCGACGTGTCCGAAGCCGGCGTTGCTCGAGGATAGTTTTTATATACGAAAACAACTTCAACCTCAATGAAATGATATGAAATGAAATCACTTTATTTGTAATGTAAGTGTTACGAGTGTTACGACGTGATAGCAGTGACGGTCATCTTTTAAATCAGCATAATAATATAGTTAACATACCTATCATAATTTGATTCGTCAACCATTACCTATTGTACCTAATTGAATAAAAGTTTCGTAATACAAAAAAGGGCATTTTAAGAGATTAAGCTACTGATATCATCGTTACTATGATGCTTAATAGCACTTCTCTGTTCACTAATATCTTTATTAAAACCTCCAATTATTTTGATTACCCGACAAACGGAGAAGGGGGGGGGGTTGTATATCAGGTAAACAGAGTGATTTTGTTGTCTGGCCATACTTTGAGGATTGAATATGGAGATCATACTGGTAAACTTTTAGTAGTCAACCCCTAGCACGCAAAAACATATCTGCAGTCTCATACAATCATACATTTAGGCGAATCACATGTCAATGTTTCCTTGGAGCAGATAATTCTTCACGATTTCGGGGTTGGCTCCAGCCAGCAACGCACTTGCAATGAATGGGCATAGCAACGGTAATTGCGTAACTGTTACCAAATTTCATCGTAATCGGTTTAAGCGCGAAGAGGTACCTAACAGACAGAGTCACGCTTCCGCTACTTGGCAGATGCTTACCATCAGGCGATCTAGGAATCTTATTACAACGGAATATGAGTGATTTTTAACTGATTCTCGGAATTACCCAATGACCCGAATACACCTTTACATTTTTATTGGGATCTTGGAAATGGAAATGGGTCTATATAATAGAAAAAAAACATTTCACACCTCAAGGTACTGTTACTTCGGCATTAGCGCTGTCGACTACATTACTGCTGCAAATGTCAAAATCGATGTTGCTGTCCGGATTATTTATATTTGCGGCAGTAATGCAGTCGGTAATGTCGTGCTGCAATACTGCTGCAGAATCACCAGAATCCAAGCAAAATACTCGTAAATATGTCTGTATAATGGAAAACTGTGCTCAAATTAAGCTCGTTAACATATTTAAATAAACATTTTAGCATATTTTATACATGAATTTTAATTTTGGTTAAAAATATTCTAACCTCATTAGAACGCGTCTTTATGTAGTATGTTTTCCTTATTATCAGTACGGACAGAGGTTTAATTACATACAACAATTAAGAAACCCTTTTAATACCGGACCAAATGTTCTCGAGTCCTGAGAGGCTAAGGGCAGCGGACGGTAGGTTCTCATTAACCCATATCTGCGCCATGAAGGTCAGGCGCCAGGAACCTTTTGCGTTACATGAAAATATCAGAAATTCAAGATTAAAGTTTTTTACAAAATGCTGGAACATTGGATATTTTTTGTTTGTAAATATTTCAACCTGTTCGGATTGAAATATTTGAGTACGCGCGCGCAAATGTTTTTGGGTTTTTTTCGTTCTGTTTTTGCGTGAGTAAAATACCCAGTGTTTTTTATTTATTTGGTAGTTTATTGGTGTTAGGTAAATAATGGATTTGTAAACTGGTGATAGAACGCTGGTCTATTAAAAATACAATTAATGTTAGTGAGTGCCACATTCACACAGTTTCAGAAATGTTTGGATTGGCAATTTTTTTTTAATGTCTCCCAGATTTTTGGCTGTACCCGGTATTTTAGTTAACACTAATTAAATAACACAAATAAAAAATATTATTTTTATAAATATTTATTTACCTACTGTATCTTATTCTTATTTTATCCCTTAGTCCAAAACATAACGAAATTTTTCGTAAAATCAATAAATCTACAATGGAAACAGCTCACTTTGTATGGAAATTGACTGTTTTTACAAAAACAAGACACATAAACAATAAAAAAGGTAGTTTTCTGAAACATTCAGAAACTTACATACATAAATACATTTTGAATTTCCTACATATACGATAGGAAAATCTCTTTCGCAAACATGTGCGGAAATATTTAGGTACAGTCACCTGCAGTAATATGTTATTCTTTGAATGCCGCAAAAATATGTTACACGCTCTTATAGCTCTACAAATACGGTCGTGTCAGATATTTTTGCGGCCTTCGTTGTGTAACATATTATTGCAGGTGACTGTACATACAGCCTGATTCGCACTTTAAGATACGTCAATAATTTGCTAACGACACGTTATGGATCGGATATGTTAGTGTCAAAAGTGACACATAGGTACTTTCGATCGATGTCATATCTTGAGCAAATTTTTGACGTATCTTAAAGTTAGAATCCCCCCCGCCGTTTTTGTTCGTGATAGTAAGCTGCTAAACATAATTTTGCAGGTGCTTTAATGAAACGCGCCGGCAATGAAATTTCATACAACATTATAGCCCCGCGCCCCACTTCTTGTGCTTGCATCACGCCGTTTTCTATAGGCAGGCACTCCCAAGCCTCGGTGATCATCCTGTAGAATACGGTGATCATCCTATAGAATTTCTAGCCTGAGTCATGATTAATGCGCAGTGGGTATTTACAACTATATATTCATCATTGACCACGCCATCTATAGCAGATGATTGTTCTAGAGTGGGGTAAAATCAAGTGTTGCGAGGAGGTTGATTGCAAGTTGCAACGTCTGCGATGACTGAAGAGTCCAATACCAGAGGGCCTACCGCGAACCACGTTCGACGTGTTGCCTCTCTGTCGCACTTGTAAGTTCGTACGTAAGTGTGACAGGGAGGCAACACGTCGAACGTGGTTCGCGGTAGGCCCTCAGAGCGGCATCTTCTGCCACAGCAATCACAAACATGACGAGAGTTCAAGGTAGGTCTAGCAGCACGGACTCTTTTCTGCCTAAGGTACTAACTTAAATCTAAACTTTGGTTGTAATATCCTTTCCCTTAGCATCTTCCGTCTCAGCTTCTTGTCTGGGCCTGTTCTTTCTGGGCGGGGACATGATGGTCTTAGTGACCGTGGCCAGGGGGGATTCCACTGTCACCCAAAGCAGTGCGCCACAGGAGAACGCGAGGAATATCGTGGCGGCTAACAGCACCATCTGTGGGGGAAAACATTAATCTTCAGATAAAACGTTCATATTCTAACCTCCTAAAACCCAGTTATTTTTGCAGTTTTGAATTTAGAACCTTCTTTTATTCCCATATAGTTCAAAATTCTATTTTAATTGTTCTTTTTAAAAGGAACTCAGGACTTGGGAGGAGCTGGATTCACATTTTTGTAGGTGTCGAAACTAGTGTGTTCGGGCATTCTCAGCTCCGTTCGGCTCAGCATTGCTCCGAGCAATTATTAGGATTGGCACAACATGACGTCCCTTTACTTGCACAGATAAGGTAATACCCTGAATTTTGACAACTCTAAATAGCCGAAAGGAACAGTACCATACACAAGAAAGGGACAGCATGATTCGTCCCTGAATCGCTGTCAAACTTCGATTTTGTAGGAAGTTTCCTTTCTGTACGGTAGCAGGTACTATTAGTTTTATTATGTGGTGTCACAGAAAGTACATGAATTTGATATATTCATACTGTTGGAGCACAATTACTTAGTAGGAAGCAAAGTCTATGAAGTACGTACTATGTTGTAGTCAGACATGTAGGAAGGAAGTCTCTGTGAGCCAACCAAACCGCGCTGGAACAACGAGTGTAGAAGAAAGCCGGCGTACGCGCGCGAAGACGCACCAAATCCAGTCACCATGCCCAAAGTCGACTAGGATAGCATGAAGTAGTCAATAGTCTGTAAAGTACGTACTATGTTGTAGTCAGACATGTAGGAAGGAAGTCTCTGCGAGCCAACCAGACCGCGCTGGAACAACGAGTGTAGCAGGAACCCGGCGTATGACGCGCGACCCATCCACGTAAAGCCGCGCCACTCCAGGATGCCGCGATACACGGCTGGAACAAGCATCAAGTTATAAAATGTGTTCAAGCCAGGTAAATATCGTTACAGGTGTTAATGCAGTGAGTTCAGGGCCTTCTCTGAACGCAGCTGGCTGAGCACTGAGCTGTACGTGCCTGAGATCGCGGTTATTCAATATCATTCTATTGAATTGTTGTTTTTATCAAAAAAAGTAATGATGAGTCGGAAAAAAAATGCATAATGTTAATTACGCATTTTAAGAAGCATTTTATGTTAATAGCTGTGCAAAAATAGTTACACATTTTTGATGGTGGTAGTTCGAATATGCGACCATTGATAGTTCACTGTCTTAACTCAGACGCAAAATACCTCTGATGTGTGCATAACCAAATAAAAGCTAATTAAATACAAAGTGAAATAAAACTATTTAGACGGATTAAATTCGAAATACATCCCGGCTCGACGTTTAGAATCCTTTACAGCGTTCTTAGTCAACGGGTGACTGAAACTCCACCAAAACTCCATGGAACGTCTCGTTGTCCAAGGACGAGTGGAAGGCAAGCGGTCACGAGGTCGGTCACCTACGCGCTGGACAGATCTGATAAAATCTGCGACACAAACCACCATAGTCCAATGTTCCCGTAAAGGATGACTCACGTTAGACCGGGCCGTGTCCGACCCGGAGCTTCCGGCGCATCGTTTTCTATGGAAAGCATCACGTGATTACCTGTCATGTCATAGAAAAGTAAGCCCCGGAAACTCCGGCCCGGACACGGCCCGGTCTAACGTGAGTCATCCTTAACGCCGAAGACCGTGGCAAATGGAGGCGCATTGCGAGGGCTGCGTTATCTCTACGATAGATACGTCTCATCATACAACCACGACCACTCTGTCAAGAGTGAACGACCGAGGAGGAGGACTGAGGAGAATAAGAACTGGAACCTGGGATTTAGAAATTTATTCTACTTACTTTCAACCCTAAAGATGCAGGCAATGATGATAAAGATGATTATACACTGGAACAGGGGCTTGTGGATGGAGCCGTAGATGATCTTCAGGAGGGTCGAGGGTTCGTAGCCGTCCATGTAGAAGATACCACCGGACAAGATGGTGCCAACGCCGATAGGGAACGTCAGCCACATGATCCAGGGGTATTTCTGAAAAGTGTAAAAGATTCAGAGTAAGGGCAAAAGAAGTATGTGCCTAATAGCCCAAGCAATGAGAAGGTACAGAAAATGCTGAACACAATTTTTGACTCCACAACTTTGTTTGGACTAGTTAGGAGGTGAACATATGTATATCAAAAGTCCCAGGCCGTAGCCTTTGAGCCAGGGGGGAGAGGGGGATAAGAAGGTCCCATTTTTCGGTTTTTAACTTATATCTTGGAAACTTTGCGTCTTAGCGACACGCGACATGACTACTTAGACAAACCGAAAGCTGATTAAATTTGCTACAAGTTCAATTTAGTCAAGTTCTTGAAAAATTGTGTCCCTAGCATTTTCCTCTACAACTTTTTTTGAGCATTCGTTGCCTGACCTATAACTAGATGATTTACAGCGCTAACTTCCCTCGATTTTTCCAGGATCATCATCAGATCTTGACGCTAACTGTAAAGTGCCCTTTCAATAACGAATCGAATAGGTAACTATCCACCAGGTGTGTGTGTGTATGTTTCCTGTGGACAGTTTTGTGCAACTAATAAAACTGCTCAAAACTGTTCTGTTGTGGTATGGGCATGTAATGAGGAGGGATGAACTCTATATATAGGCAAAATAATGTTAGGAATGAATGTTGATGGGCGGAGAGCGGATGGTAGACCTATAAAACGATGGATGGATTGTATGAAAGAGTATATGAGAAAGAAAGGAGTGAGCGCTGAGGTGACGAAATACAGAGGAGAATGGAAGAGAAAAACATGTTGTGCCGACCGACACATAACGTGGGATAAGGGCAGGGAGAAGAAGAGTTTTGTGCAACTAACCTGCAGCTTCTGAGACACGCTCTTTTCATTCTTGAGCAAGTGGTAGGCGAGGAGTCCACCCGCGATGCCCAGCGCGTACGTGGACATGTTCGTGTGTCCGCCCACGAAGATGATACGGAATGTGTCGTTGAATCGGAAGAGGGTGCGGTAGGTTCTGCAAGAACATGGTATAATAATATACTCCGCCTGGTACTCAGGTAAACAGTAAACTTTACTGTTTGTACGTTACGTACGGACGAACGTACATAAGTTGATGTTGTAATAGCATTTAATCTTAATGAAATAATTTTAATGTGTGCTCGATAGCTCACATTTTTTTCAGTGTGATGGCGCCATTTATGCAAACCTTTGACAGTTGCCAACCCCATTAAAAGGGAAACCCTAGCGAAACAGCAAAAACCTTACTCAGGCGAAAGATGCACCACAGCCCCTAAGTTCTGGAAGTACAGATGCGCGGCGGGGATGGCCAGCGCCACTATCATCATGACGGTCAGCGCTATAATCTGCGCACGCGGCTTCCGGAACAGTATGCACACGAGCAGGCCCAGACCGAAGAGTTGCGTGTCTGCTGCCAGGTACCTGCAACCATGTCGTCAATTTTATTACAGTTTTGCCAACATTCAACGAAGGTGCAGAAGAATGCAAAAGAAGAGTGCAAGAGAAAATAATTCTTATCACCGAAAGATATAAACTCATAAGTAGGGATTGCAATCCGGTCCGGCGGATCCGGTAATCCGGCCGGATCCGGCACTTTTTAGGAGCTACCGGATCCGGTAGAAATCACCGGATCCGGACCGGATCCGGGAAAATGGAAAAAAAGACTGCATGCAGCACCCACTGCGCGTTTTAGGTGAGATAAAGGCGACGGATAGAAGAAAGAAGTTAAACAGAATAAAGAACGAATGAAAAAAACTAAATTTAATTAGAATAAGAAGATATTTAATATGACGATGATTGAGAAAAGAAGAGGATTTCCTCTTCTTTCATGTTGGTGGTACGAATCTGCACGATACGACCATTACTTAAATAATAAGAATAAAAATTAAAGGATGGAGATGCCATGTAAGGCATTTGTAACGACCGGTCTGGCCTAGTGGGTAGTACCATTCAGTGACCCTGCCTATGAAGCCGATGGTCCTGGGTTTGAATACCGGTAAGGGCATTTATTTGTGTGATGAACACAGATATTTGTTCCCGAGTTATGGGTGTTTTCTATGTATATATGCATGTATTTATCAATATACTATACGTATATATATCGTCGCCTAGTAGTACTACCTAGAGCTAGCTAGTACCCATATTACAAGCTTTGCTTGGTTTGGGGCTACGAGTAGGTCGATGTGTATAAAATTGTCCCCAAATATTTATTCATGAATTATTTATTTATTTGTGATTTAGGCTATAAAACTATTTTCACGGATAAAAAACGAAAGCAAGATAATATTGGAGCGCATTTCATATAATTTTGGTTAAAAGTATAATATCTTGTTGTAACTAGAATGGAAGTCAGCGTTACAAATAATTCCATCAAAAGAACAGTTACGGATACTTGTCCTTTCAAGGAGTTCCATTTCCCATCCCATAATTATCACATTAACAGGCTTTGGAATCTAATCCAATTTATATTTTTTATTGTAAACGTATAAATTTGAGCAGAATGTGAATGATTAAATATAATAAAATTAATAAATGACTTAGATTTCAAATTTTATTTTTAACTTGAGCTCGACTATGGGGCATTTCACGTCAAGCGGGCAGCGAAAAAAGGGTAAGGATCCGGATTTTGTTTATAACTGGGTTAATTGAACATGTATGTGATCTAAAAAAAATGGCATCTTTACTTTTTTTATTTATTGCTTGGTTACGATTATATACGACTTTTAAAAAAATACGAAATCTGAGTAATGGATTTTTCAAATGTCGTGGATGCAAATCATCAAATGCATTTTAAAATAACTTAATGGTGTTTTATATAGAATAATAATGGTATTTCTTGAAAATGAAAAAAAAAGTTAAATTAAATTTTTTTTTCATATAGTAAACTGGAAGTTTATATTTAAAAAAAAATTTTTTCTAACTTCGCATTTTTTCATTTTTTTTATTTTAGTATAAAAATGTAGTTTATAACCTGGAAATGTTATGTAAAAAAAATTATAGTTGTATCTTGAAATTCGTAGAAGACATGTGATCAAAGTATGAAGGTACTGCGCTAGGTTACGCGTCTCTCCGTACGGAAATGTTGCTTAATATGGCAGTCTAAATGGCAAACATAGGCAAACACTGCAATATGTTATAAGTATTTTAATGAAAAACACTTGTTTACTTTTGTGATACGAAAATAAAATGAGAAGCAATATTTTATCTCCATGTACATGCTGACTGTACATAATTAAATAAACAAATCTCTTATTAAATAATTGGTACCAGTAAGTTATCACCTCATATCGACGTTATATGCTAGAAAGAGATAGATAGTGACGCTATGCAAGCGTCATTCGATATTTGAATTTCCGTTACCTCTTAGTGTCACTTAGGCCGCTACCGCGTTGTGTTCTGTTTTCTGCAATTAGTCGTATTATTAGTCGCAATAATATTCAATATTTGAATACTATGAATTATTACGGTGATCGATGTTATAATCCTTTTAAATTAACATCTCACCCGAGAACTAAAATTGTGAGAAAAATTTCTACAAGTTTAGCTGAGAAGTGGGGATTGTCAGCATTTGTTTACGTGTGCACGTCCTGCAGAATACGACTTTCTAAGGAAATATCGCCGGAAAACAATCCCGATATTGTGCAGTCGCAGTCGTCTCAAGGTAGCCAGATATCAACTGATTGTTCACAGCACCAAGAAAGTGATTCATTTGTTCCGGAAGACGAATGTCGTAAAACTGTTTCTACTCAAACAGACATAGCTATAGCAGATGAGGAAATTCTGTGTCAGCTGAAACAGAAATACAATGAGCCGTCTACATCTGCGTCTAAGAAAATGCTAATACTTACTATTGCTCCAAAGTCTTGGAGTGAAAGCAAACTCGCAGAAGAATTTGGGACATCGCGACGACAAGCTAAAAAGGCTAAGGAACTTGTGGATCAATTTGGCGTTTTGGCATCACCCAATTCCCGTAGTGGCCGTAAGCTACCGGTCGAAACAGAAGAGTTAGTCAGAGCATTTTATCTTCGTGAAGATATTAGCAGAGTTATGCCTGGAAAAAAAGATTTTGTATCTGTCAAAACGCACGACGGCAGAACACACTTGCAGAAACAACTTTTGATGTGCAACATTAATGAGTTGTATCAACAGTTTAAAAATGAGTATCCTGACATTAAGGTAGGCTTAACTAAGTTTTACACACTCAGGCCGAAACAGTGTGTCCTTGCTGGCGATTCCGGAACCCACGTTGTGTGTGTGTGTACATATCACCAGAATGTTAAACTTATGCTCAATGGAGGAAATATAGATTCACTTACTGCAGAAACCAACATCCACCTTGCTTGTTATAAAGAGTGCCTGCGAAGAATGATGTGCCCTAACCCTACGTCTAAATGTCACTTGATGACATCTAAATCATCCCCAACTGAACGTTGTAACGATTGTCCTGGATTGGATGCGATTCGGGATCACTTAAAAAATGTTTTTGATGACAATAACATCACAAACGTTCAGTATGAACAATGGATGGGAACGGACCGCTTTACGATAGTCACCCAAGTGCTTCCCGCAGATGACTTTGTGGATAGCTTTTGTAATGCTTTAGATATCCTAAAACCACATGCATATATCGCTGAACAACAAGCACTCTTTTTTAAACAGCTAAAAGAGACAATATCTGAAGGTGAAATCTTAGTCCAATGCGATTTTGCCGAAAATTACAGTTTCGTTATACAAGATTCCGCACAGTCCTTTCATTGGAATAATGATCAGTCAACGCTGCTAACATCGGTATTTTACTACAAAGACCAGAATAAATTACAACACGGAAGCATTGTAATGATATCCGATGATCTAAAGCACGATACAGCTTCATTTTACGCATTTCAGAAAATATTTCACACACATCTCTCAGAAAAAAATATTGCAGTGACAAAAATTATGTATAGCACCGATGGAGCCTCACAACATTTTAAAAACAGATTTAACTTTGTTAATATACATTGTTATAAAGATGACTTTGGCATTGAAGCAGAAATTCATTTTCATGCAACTTCACATGGAAAGGGGCCTTGCGATGGTCTTGGCGGGAACCTGAAAAGACTAGCAACTCGTGCAAGCCTTCAAATGCCAACAAACAGAGCAATAACTACACCTTTGCGTTTATATGAATGGGCGAGAACATCGTTAAAGGAAACAGCAGTATATTATTGTGCCAAGGAAGATATACAGCAACACAGACTGTTCTTGCAACCACGATTTGACAGGGCTATCACCATTCCTGGAACGAAAAAATACCACGCTTTTCTACCGACACCTGAGGGTATAACTATAAAACGGACCACTTTTACCACAGACTCTAAAGTAGTTAAAATAACCAAATAAATAAAAGATTTTATTACATGCTACTCTCTTGTTTTACTTATTCCAAGTGCCCAATGAAAAAACATAAAAAATATAGAAGTATTATACTTAATTTTAATAATATCCTAATAGTAATAGCCGTTTTGCATACTTATAAACCATATGTTACACTTGATATCACCGCACTACGAAACAACTCAGGAAAACGTGCCGTGACTACCGTGCAGCACCATAGTTTTTTGATCAGTTTCTTTTACGAATTTCAAGATACAACTATAATTTTTTTTACATAACATTTCCAGGTTATAAACTACATTTTTATGCTAAAATAAAAAAAATAAAAAAATGCGAAGTTAGAAAAAAAATTTTTTATAATATATACTTCCAGTTTACTATATGAAAAAAAAATTAAATTTAACTTTTTTTTTCATTTTCAAGAAATAACATTATTATTCTATATAAAACACCATTAAGTTATTTTAAAATGCATTTGATGATTTGCATCCACGACATTTGAAAAATCCATTACTCAGATTTTGTATTTTTTTTAAAGTCGTATATAATCGTAACCAAGCAATAAATAAAAAAAGTAAAGATGCCATTTTTTTTAGATCACATACATGTTCAATTAACCCAGTTATAAACAAAATCCGGATCGTTACCCTTTTTTCGCTGCCCGCTTGACGTGAAATGCCCCCTATGTGACTCTTTTTAATTTAATACTTAGTTTTATTTTATTGTTAAAACGTTATTTCTTATTCCTTCAAATTGTTGTTTTATGACTACATTTGTAAAAATACCCTTTGTTTCTCATATAACGCATAAAACTTGAAAAATATGTCATTTAATTAACGTTAATATCCTTATACCTAACCGGATCCGGCCGGATTGAGGCTGAAATCCGGCCGGATCCGGCCGGATTGAAAATCAATCCGGTTTGCAATCCCTACTCATAAGATTCTCACGACAAAGAAAAAATTGATGCGTATGCTGCGCTGGTCAGTCGGTATCACACTCCTCGATAAAATACGTAATACAGAGACAGCTGCAAAATAGCACCTATTGCAGATAAACTGGTTGAACGACTTTTGAGATGGTTAGGACATATTCAAAGACCACGGTCCAGACGACCACGTCAAAGTTACTCTGGATTTACTTAGGACCTCGTGCGGACACAGAAGACCCCCTCCCACCTGTTGGACGACGGTCCAAAGAGACCTAAATCGTGCGGAGTGGAAAGAAAGGACAGGCAAGGCCGACCTCAAGTAAATGGGATAAGACCCTGGCAGAAGACTGAAAAATTTCACCCAATGATGAAACGTAGAATGGACTATATCCCTCGAAAGGCTCAGAGTAATTTTTGCAGATTTGATTTTGGAACCTTCTTTTATTCTACGAGTATTATAGTTCAAAATCCTAGCTTAGTCTTAGTGACGTAGACGGCGAAATTATCCCCTGCCCCTAACTTTTCCATTGATTACAATCTTGAAAAAGGTAACTCACCAGCTCTGCGGGAAGCAATGCGTGTCGTCGAAGATGTAATTATTGATGTACAGCAAGTGCGCCCACCAGTACTGGTTGCAGGCGACGGCCTCGCTGGTCACCACGTGGGGCCACAGGGGCCCATCACCCAGGTGCCTCATCAGGGTCATCACGGTGAACATGACCAGGGCATAGACTGGAGTCAATCTGGAAGTCAAGTTGAGAGTTTTAGACACTTGGCAAAAAGCAAAGTGCAAGTATTTAAGATCAGTTTATAGATCGGCTTGACTGCTTGGCGCTGGTAGAGATGCTCAGAGGAATTGTTCGGACTAATCCCTGTTGCTTCTTTTCGTCATCGCTCCACGGGACAAACTGTTTGCTTTCCTGCCAATTCTACTAACTTCCTGGGCTTACCTTAGCCATCTCATCAGCATGCCCTTCGGCCAATCCCACAGACTGACTCGGTGCTTCTCGGCATGAAGCTCGAAGTTAAACGCCAGTAGGAATCCGGACATCACGAAGAACGTGTACGTCACCAGGTTACCGTTGAACAAGATGTATTTTGCAGGATCATCGTATGACTGAAACAGGACAATACCGTAAGTCATTTGTATTTTTGACAAGAAATAAAAGCGTGACAGAAAATAATAAGCTTATTGTCGCGCCCTCGCCAGACAAAGAATGAAGGACTTTGGAGCAGGATATCAGGAACCAAAGGACTTCAAAACGCTACCCATGAGCTCCATCATACGGCACATGGATATGGTGGGAAATGCTCTTGAGTAGTTGACGGATCTTTTCTAGGGGATAGTTGCACAAAAGATCCCTTTATGGGTGTATCCGTAAGGGCCCCCGAAAACAATAAGATAAGATAAGCTTATTGAACCCGGGTATGTCCTTAAACTACGTCCAAGACCACCGGTGCACGGGCAGCAGCGTCCCTCAAATTCGGTGTACTCGACTGCGATCGCCAACCCGCCTGCCAAGCGTGGCGATTATGGCATTCACCCCCCAACAAGGGGGAGGCCTATGTTCAGCAGTGGACGTCTTATGGCTGAGATGATGATGATGTAACTTATTGTTGGATTAATAACATGAACTTACCGTTTCGATGTAATAAGGATTCTTGAGATGGGTGTATGCAAGTACCAGAGCCGTGTGGGAGAAGAACACGCAAATCATCGTCATCGCCCTGCCGACAAAATAAGTACCATCAAGCTAAGCGATTGTGCGCCATTTAGGGTCCTAGGTAAATTGGTTCTTCAATACTTACTATAGAATTTCCAATTTAGCAAGAACCCTAAATGGCATAACAATGCCGTGTGGTGACTACATTCATAACAATAAAAATGGGAGACATAGGACTGGAATTAGCGACAAATGATTCCTGTAATAGGTACTAGGAGTACATCAAACCTAGAAGCCAATATTTACGTGTATCGCGTAATACGCGAGAGCGTAATACGTGTATAGAGATGAGAGAGTGCTTACCTCAGACCGTTGAAAAGTTTGAGCCTGTTGAGCCTAGGCTCGGGACCCTCGCCGCTGGGCGCCACCAGCTTACGCCAGTTTTTGCGCAAGGAAAACGCCATTAAGTACGGGTTCCCTGTAAAACGACAAAACTAGGCTTAAGGATGACTCACGTTAGACCGGGCTAGGTCTGGGCCGGAGCTTCCAGCGCTTATTTTTCTACCTACAGATGACCGGTAATCACGTGATGCTTTCCATGGAAAACGAAGCGCCGGAAGCTCCGGCCCGGACCCGGTCTGGTCTAAAGTGAGTAATCCATTATATGCGGTCAAGAATTCGTCTTCACATTTTCAAAGATCAGTTGTGCAACAAGCAAATGGAATCAAGAAACACCCTAGATCAAACAATAGATAGGGGAGATGGTTTTAACAATTTTAACTCAGGTATCCTGCAACTAAAATCACGGGATTCAAATAATAGTATCATTTCTGTGGAGAAGACCGTCAAAGACACCGTTACATTACAGATAAGACCGTATAGAAAAGGTAAGTATACGAAATATCAATTGATATTTAGTTTAGGTACGTCACTTTTCTGTGAAGAAAAATCTCAGAAGGAAACCGGGCCTTAATCCCAATAAAAGCTAGTTTCCCCTGCCGAGCGGACGTTAGACTCTCGCGAGCCGTGGCAAAAAGCCTGGACAAACGCTAGGAAGATTAATGTATTGAAAAAAGTAAGTACCTATCAGTGGCGGCGCGTCAAATATAATATTCATAGGCAAGCCGGGTCTAATTTGGCTTACATATTTCCTTTACAACTCTGCTCAAACGTCCAAAAACAGGCATGCCGGTGGGAATCGGCTTTTATGGACGCGCCGCCACTGGTATGTACATAGGTACCTATATGTAATGTCTACCTGTTTTCTCGCCCTTTAGGATGTCGTATGATGTCCCAGCCGCGTTCAAAATGATCAATATCAGATAGACAGCACCGACCACGTAGTCTCCTATGCTGAGGGAACTCTTTTCGCCGTGTTTTTTGCAGTATGTTATTTCGGATAACCTAAAAAATATGAAATCATCAAATCAAACATAATCTAATTTTCATGCAACACATTGAGATTATATGTGAGGATGGGTAAGGGTACCTTACGGTGGTCGGCGGCTATTAGTCTCCAATACTAATGCGTTGCTACGCGACCACAGAAAAGGGGTTGGTCTGTGTACGCGACGTAAGTGTCAACCACCATAAGATACCTTTACCCGTGGAACGTCACATATGATTATAACTTATGGCTCCTCTTCACGTTGGGCCAACGCCAACGCCAACGAGGGACGCATTTATGCGTTAGAGGGAGCAAGTGATATCGCTATCTCATTCTACCGCATGGCTGCATCCCTCGTTGGCGTTGGCGTTGGCCCAACGTGAAGAGGAGCCATTATATGGAAGTGATGCCATAAAGGGCGATTATGCACGGAGCGGGCGCACGCACGGTCGCACGCGGGTGCCATAAGGTAGGTAGAATCCCCGCCGTAGCCGCCGAAAGCCGTAGAATTAACCCACTCACCTGGGCAATTGCGGGCATCTTCCTCTGTCACTCTTATTACGCCTTCATTGGAGTAAAAGAGAAAGATGCCCGTAATTTGCGAATTTCTGTTTTCGCGGCAGGTTCATCAGCTAGCGGACGCGAGTTCTGTTGTGTTGATCTCGGGAACGTTCTCTTTGTATGGGAAATGTTCTCGATTCAGAATTTTTCCCGTAGAAAATTGAAAACGTTCTCGTGAATGGCACAATTATAGAACGCCCTAAATGCTCCGTGAACAAAATTTTGTACGGAGCTCTAAATAAGTTTTTGGCAAAATTTTTATTTTTGGTACAAGCTTTTATCGCTGACTGTACTTATCTTACGACAGACAACTAATACTCATCAAGACAATTCTAAAAACCCCTAACACAATTAGGTTGCGTTGTTTCATCACAAAGTTCATATGGCCACCTCCTGTCTCCATCATCAGATCAGCTCGATGGTACCATAATATTGCATTGTCATCCGATTTATACATGCATGCAAAATTTCAGCTCACTCGGAAAACGGGAAGTGGATCTTTAACTTGCAAGATTTGATTACAGACAGAAAGGCGACGGTCAGGTGAAACTAAATAAAAGCTTGTAAAATGTAACGTCCCACGGGTAAAGGTACCTTATGGCGGTTGGCACTTACGCTATTATTAACGCCGCTCCAATATTATTGCGGCGCTATACGATGTAAGCGCCAGCCGCCATAAGGTACCTTTTACCGTGGAACGTCACAAATAAACATTACCTGGCGTTAAGTTTGTATCCTTTCCACAGCTCGTCATCCACGCACGCCTCAAGGACAGCTTTTAGGTCCTCCTCGTTTTCTAGACTCCTGTTCTGCATGAAGTCTTTACAAGTCTTCTGGACGCACAGCGCTCGATGCACCACCGTGTGGTTGAAATGCTTCACTTCGTAGGCTGTGTATTCCTGGAAATACGTGAAATTCGTTAAGGCAAGCGCAGACTGGCGCAGTGCAGCGCAGATCATCGAGGAGGATTTCCTACGCGCAGCGCATACTGAGGAAAAATCCTCCACCCTCCACAGAATAAATAGCAGTACTACCGTACATGTGTAAATGACACTTCCTACTTCACAGACTATTGACTACTTCATGCTATCCTGGCTAGTTTGACCATGGTGACTGGATTTGGTGCGGCTTCACGGGGATGGGTCACGCGTCATACGTGGCTTCCTGCTACACACGTTGTTCCAGCGCGGTCTGGTTGGCTCACAGAGACTTCCTTCCTACATGTCTGACTACAACATAGTACGTACTTCACAGACCTTGCTTCTTACTAAGTAATTGTGCTCCAACAGTATGAATATATCAAATTCATATACATTCTGTGACACCACATAATAAAACTAATAGTACCTGCTACCGTACAGAAAGGACACTTCCTACAAAACAAAAGTTTGACAGCGATTCAGGGACGAATCATGCTTTCCCTCTCTAATGTATGGCACTATCCCTATCGTCTATTTAGGGTTGTCAAAATTCAAGTCATTATCCTTATCTGTGCTCGTGCACGCAAAAGGACGTCAAGTGGTGCCAACCTTAATGTTATGTAGATAGGCTTGCGCAGGCTATTTCATCATCATCATCTCAGCCATAAGACGTCCACTGCTGAACATAGGCCTCCCCCTTGGACCTCCACTCGTACCGGTTGGAAGCGATCCGCATCCAGCGTCTTCCGGCGGCCTTAACAAGGTCGTCCGTCCATCTTGTGGGTGGACGTCCTACGCTGCGTTTGCTAGTCCGTGGTCTCCACTCGATTATTTATCAAAGAGTTATTAACAGTTAGAAGCATAGGGTTCATCCACATATTACGTCACAGCAACAGAAGGGGGGGGGGGGGCAATCCCAAGTGTGACACAGTGATAGTACGTATTAAAGACCTCTATCGTTTTCGCGTGTACTAGTGTGATAAAGGAGGAGGGGGGGTCTAAAAATCGTAATTTTGTGTGATGTAATGGATGACCCCATAGCCTGGTTTGACAGGGGCAATTTTAATGCGAGGGTAGATATAAGTTGCTTATAGTTGCTTAAGTTATAGCAAAAAGAATAGATAGTATAGAGGGGTCCTGTCATAGTAAATTTTGCAGTCACAGTAAAGTTACTGCCATCTATCGACACACGACTAAAACTCAAAACGAAAACGTATAAAATTATCAAAAAAATGTTTGTAATGGATAAATGATTTTGTTATTTTTATATCATTTTGATTCATGTTCATTCACTGATATCCATCTGTTAAAATTGTTAAATATGAAACGGTGTCGTCACGCCATCTAGCCGAGCATAGGCTAGGTGTATGCAGCATCTAGCCGAGAATTACTTTTTCTTGATTTCCGAGGCACATTTTTTCCTTACACTTTATTCATCTTATACGAAGTTACATATGTTTTTGGTTATAGTCGGTGTCGATAAATTTTGACATATCATACCAGTCATAATTACCGTTATGTAATTCTTAAATATTAAAATTGTATTTACTATAATATGAACGGAATTGATAATTAATGTAGTTTTTTTACAGTAACTCGAATCAATCAGGCCTATTCGGATTTCGAGATAATCACAAGATCTAGAGACGATTTAGAGATCAACTAGATCTACATTAGATATTGTAGCGATGCTACATACTTGCCTATGATAGATACATACTTTTCCATACAGGATAACCTGTACAACATGACTGTCGCATTTCCAACAAAATAACATACACCACAGTGTGACACTTAGGTAAAACCGTAACGTACCTTCCTAGCTGCAGGTTGATTAACATATCCTGTCTCCTGGCTAACTGGTTTCGAAGAAACAAGTCCAAAGAGCATGCCACTCGAACGGAACTTGTCACCCAGATTGTGCAGAGGTTGTTGAACCAAACCTGGCTTCACGCATATCAAAATGATCCTCGTGATCCACCCTAACTGCTCAAGTAGGTCACATCCTAATTTAATTTGTATTTTAGAATCATTTATGAAACTATATAAAAACATAAAAAAGACTTTCGTTGGGTAGTCGTAAGTGTGACAGCCCGGTGACAGCTAAGAATATAGGCGTTTTGTTCAGGCATAAGCAAGGATATATTCCAAAGGAAACAAAGTAGAAACGTACGATAAAAATATAATTATTAGTAATTATTATTAACCACTTAAAATATTACAAGTATTAATGAGCATTGTCATTTTTCGAGAATCATTTGATTTAGAAAAGATTTAAGTTGGTTTGACGTTTAATGTGTTGATGTGAATCGAAACGCAACGTGACCGGTAGGAGAAGATTCCGAACTGTCACTTACACTTGGAATGGGAATACGCTAGCGTGTGGATGGCTCCTAATTAAAGGTTGAGAGGAGTCGACTCGTCTCCTTCCGCCGCCTGGTCCGGCTGGTGGGAGACCGATTTGTAAAGTGCGTATATCGCTGTGCGTGAATTGTGCGCGTGATTTACTTAGTGCGTCCCGTGTCGCCGATGGACATGAGCACGGTTGGTGATCGTGTTCCCTGGCGCGCTGATGCGCGTCCCCGATTTTGCTGAGCGTCATGCTGACGCTGCTTCTACGCCGTAGGACGCGGCCTTGACCTGCAGGCCGTGTGTCGGATGGCTATGCTGCCGTCCGACGACTCCAAGGTGTCTTCACGCGGGTCCTTCCCGTGAAACTCCGAGCGCCGCGGCTTGTTCTCGCCTTAGCTTGTCACAGCTGGGGCTCGATGAACGCCCGCCGCTGATCTACGTCGATCTGTCTGCTACGCTAAGTTCCAGGATGAAAGCTACACCTGGTATCCGTGAGTGCACTAGACTTTCGTTTTAGGTTTTGGCCAAAACTCCGCGTTTCGCCCGTCTCGCGATCGTAGATTAAGGCGTGCTTTTTCCGTAGGAGCTAAGCGAACCAGTTTTTTGAATCCATTAGAAATATAAGAAACAATGTTTTAAAATTGTGAAAAAAATATATCTTATATTTAAGGATCTGGCAGATACGTTTTGGATCTCAAAAACATGATTAGATAAACTTTGCTCGATAGAAAAAAATTCCAAAGTTACGCCTTTTTTTAACAATAAATCCAAACCATATCTACAATACAAACTTTTTAGACTTGTTTTTTACACAAATGTATAGGTAATAAGATAATCTAGACGTTTTGGATCACTTTGTCTCGGTAACATCATTAAAATAATTTCTATGTTTCAATACCTACTAAATCCGCAAGCGCAATCACTCGCGAACGCACTTACGCCCTCTTCAGTCGCGCGGCAGCGCTTGTAGAGGACGGACCTGTGTCAGTGTGTTCCGCGCGGTCACGTGATTTTACCATTTACAAACAATGGGAAACAAAGCATATGAGACGTAAGAAAAAGTCACTAAGTGCTATAAAAACACACTTTCTGATAACAGAAGCATCTAATACTTTACGAGGTGGTTGAAAGCGCCTAGTATGATATATTTACAGTATTTCACCTTTACTGATATACCTACGTCCGATCTGCAAAATGATTATATTCCTTCGTGCTCTTTGACTCCTTTGAAAATCAGAAATTATTTATTTGGATTGACACAGTATGGGGATGTTACAATATATGTATAGTGTTACGCTTTTAGTATGAGGATGCCGAAGGCGCCCGGCTTTGGATCGCATGCAACGTGCCAGGCCCGTCAAGCGTGCAAATTTATCATCATAATCATAAATTTATATAAATATAAAATGTCAAATTGAATTAATTGAAAAAATTACCATAATAAGCATATCGCAATACAATTATTTAAGAACTAAATACATATCACTAATTTTAATATTTGACCACGGTCGACATGAATTAAATATAATTGAGAGTTCCAAGTGCCTACAGGCAGTTCATCTTGTGCTTGGTTGTATTAGTCTTGTTCGAGAAACTGAACACGGTGAAAAATAGAGATAATACTCCTAAAAATACGTGTGATACCTCATTAGATTCGTCATAATGCCTAGAAAAATGTATTCGAAGCGTGTAGTAGCACACACAAAATATCAAAAGTTATAAGCAAAAAAAGGGGGGAAAGTAGAGATCTTTAATTTCCCCAATATCTCAAAAAGTATTCATATGAGGTGCGGTGGGTGGGGGGTGCTCGACCAAATGTCATAGAGGGCCCCAAGACAAAACAAACTGCATTTAAAAAAATCACACAGGGCGACTTTTTTTTTTAATTTTTTTCATGTTGGTCCGAGTGCGCTGAGATTTGGCATGCGGCGAGCTTGGAGGCCCAAGATTACTATGTGAAAAAAAAATTGGAAAAATCCAAAATGGCGGCGGACACAGGCCAAATTTAAATTTCCAAGTAGGTTAGGCGAGCCCGAAGGAGGCTGAAGGTCGACCCCGCGGAGGGTCGTCAGGCCCGGAGCTTTATCTTGAATGTCCAAGCATGCTCCACCCCCAGTAATTTTGGGCGAGGCCGAAAGTCGAGCTGCGGGAATGACGAACAAAGCAAAATCCTATACAAAAGTTTATAGGATTATTAAGCGATTTGTTAACCCGCGCGAGGCCGGGGCGGGTCGATAGTAATAAATAAACATAAAGCATACGCTAGACTGAATAAAAAAAAAAGTTTCACTAAAATTTACTGGATTGTACAGTCAGCAGCAGAAATAGCTACGGGGCCTAGTAATCAAAATGATGACACGGAAATGTCAAGATAATAAGGTCTGTGTCGATCATTTTGAACATGTTATTCTGCTTATCTATATCTGCTGCTGCCTGTACTGGTTTTAGAGTCTGGCTAATTTAGGTAGAACTAGAGTTTAGCTAAGAAAGGTAGAAGAAATTAATTTGACTGAACCATATCTGGTAGAAAAAGAAAATGATTGATGTTTTAAACCTGTTCAAGGACGTGGAATAGTAGATATTAATTCGGCGTCCTTGAACAGGTTTTCAACAACAATCAGTTAATTATTTAATAGATATTTGGAAGAAACAAAACATAATATTGAAAATAATTTGTTACATTACGGTATGTACGTGTGGCGTAAAGCCAGTGGACTGTAGTTTTTTAAGTTAGTTCCTTCGCTACACTATACTGCTTTACCAGATTGTAGAAGGGCTTACCGGGATTTTGTGGTCTGCAGCTGGCAGAGGCCTCGGCGGGTGGATTGCTCGCTGCTGGCTTCCTCGTTATTTCAAGGCACTGTTTTATGGTATATTTTGCGAATTCAGATATCCTTTCTGTCGCGATGTTTTGGTGACACTGACACCGTTAGTTATTACTTTTTAGACCATTGCTTGTGTGTCGCCGGCCAGTAGCCTCGCTACCTCAAGTAAATCAGTATAGCAGTAGGTATTAAGGATTAATACTAAACACCCCCCACCGAAAGCACTATGTGGCTTTCTCATAATATGAAAAAAGTTAAAAGTTAGACCAAATCAAAATCGTTGCAGACTTATCTTTGTCTAGCTCTGCCAATCAATTCAATTCCATCATCCGCTCCTCCATCTGACCTTTAACTGAGTTTTCCCTAAGCCCGATAAAAAAAAAATATTTTTTTTTTTTTGTGAGTACCTCTTAATTATAATGAAGGATATTTTTGCTGAGTATCAAATCCTACTAGTGACAGTTTTTGACTTATGATTTTATTATTATTTTTCTTTAATGTATTGTTTTTCGGGATGTATTCAAGCGATTTGCTGAAATTTATTGAATAGTGTTCTTTATTTAGGTATGCTTTGATACTCAAAAACCGAATACCATTTGTCATATAAAAAAAAATTACTCTCTACTCAACCGGTGTTTTACAATGTAGTATACAAACTCTTCGATTATGTTTGCGTTTTCTTATCAGGTTGTCGTATTTAAGAGTAAAATGCTAATCTCTCACCCCGATTGATTAAGGTTCTACCTACCTACCTACCTTACCTACCTACCTACCTACCTACCTACCTACCTTACCTACCTACCTACCTACCTACCTACCTACCTACTTACCTACCTACCTACCTACCTACCTACCTACCTACCTACCTACCTTACCTACCTACCTACCTACTTACCTACCTACCTTACCTACCTACCTACCTACCTACTTACCTACTTACCTACCTACCTACCTACCTACCTACCTACCTACCTTACCTACCTACCTACCTACCTATACCTTACCTTTATATGAACAATACCTTACCTTAATTGACCGTCACCTTAAAATGTTTATTTCCTTTCGGTACTTTAATTCTACTACGCTGCCATTAAATTAAAACGTTGTTACCGATCACTAAATAATAAGTACACATGGCTCTGTAAAAATAATAATTCTAAATATAATGATCAGAAACACGTAATGCAAAAAATATATACATATACAATAAAAACTATAAAAACGTGACCCTTGCACGGTATGGTTAAAATACTGCCATCATAAGATCCTTATACTGTGACCCGTTTGCTATCGCCGCCGCGCACAGCGCGCGCTCACGTGCTCGTCGAGCGGTTCGGGACGCGCGGGCGGGGCTTCACGGTTTGCCGCGCACCTCACCCCCTCAGATTCGTTGATGAGTCGAATCATATCGCCTTAAGGATTGCCATAGTGTCACCCCACAGCCGCCAACGGCTTATAGAAACAAATTGTATTTTGATTTTAGTCGCGCGCGCGCATCGGTTCGTACGGTCGTGTCGCGGTCAGCTAGCCGCCGTGTTCTCGCATCATGGCAGTTACTTTGAAGTGCAATAGTTGTGATATTGTGATAAACGAACTCTTAACTTTCGTTGTTAATAAGTTGCATACAATGGACAACGAGAGCATGAGCAAAATATGTGTGGATTTTTACTCGGCGGAAGATATAAAAAAGGCTAAGGACTTATTATTTCTATCTGTCCCTGCGCGAAAGAGAAAGATTGTTCGAAAAAATGACGGAAAAGAACGCCGCGATATTGACGACATTATCGAGTTAGCCCGGGTTACGGAGCCTGAGAAATTTCCTGTGTTCGCTGCCCGCGATCTGCATAAATTGCCGCCGTTAGACTTTGACTCTGTAGACGTAACGTCGCTTTTAAAGGATATTGTGGTGCTCAGAAATGAACTGCGAACCATAAAGTCACAGTATGTTACAATGGAGATGCTAGAAAATCTGGAACAGAAGCTCATGAACCGCAAGATTCCAGAAGTAAGTGATGATACATTTTATCAGAACGTTAGCCAGTCATATTTGAATGTGAACGTTGGAAGACGCGGCGGTTATTTGAACAGCGGACCAATGGGGATCACCAACTTTGACGCATGCTATAGAAGCATAGAATATAATAACGACGATCATAACAGAAATACGCGGTCTCACTCCAGCCCGCACGAATCTGACAAGTCGCCATCCTGCTCACCGTCGCGACAGAGTGTCCTAAAGCCGAACATCACTCAAAACAGTGCGTGTGCGCAGGCGCACGACACTGCACAGCGGCCCTCTCCGCCACTCTCCTCGCCGCCGACGCCTGACATTTCAACAGAACGGCCGCAGGGTAAACAAGTATCGTGCGCAGCCAGCCAGGTGGATGGAGCTTCGGAATCGACGAACCTGCCTGTTATTGAGGGAAATAACCAACGAAAGACATACGCGAGTGTAGCAAACGAAGGAGAATGGCGTACAGTCAAAAAGCGGTCGAAACCGGCCTCGAAGAACCGTCTCATCGGAAAAATGGGCAAGGCGGATAACAGTTGCAAGTTTAGAGCTGCCGACCCGAAAGTTCCAATCTTGATCACAAATGTGCATAAGGATACTTCGAAAACCGACATTATGGAATATATACGCGAAAAAACCAAAGATAACATCTCGCTAGATCAAATAGTTATGAAAGACAAAAATAGCAATCACAACGCGTATAAGTTCTACGTGTGTAAAAATAAAGTGAATATGTTTCTGGACGAGAAGTTGTGGCCGAGCGGAGTTATATTTCGCCGTTTCATAACGTCTAGTTTTAAACGTACCGAAAACAATGATAACACATCGAGCTCCCGAGCGGCGGTGAGTGCTACGGTGGATGCTACGAGTGCTACGTGCGCTACGACGAGTTCTAACAATAAAACAGACAATGGGAATAAATAAAATAAATGAAGTTACCCTTTGTTCTTTTAACTGTCGAAGTGTTAAGCGGTCAACGGATGATATTAGACGACTGTGTAACACAGCTGATATTATAGCTTTACAAGAGACTTGGATTCTACCTCATGACCTCGGATATTTAAGCAGCATCAGTGACGAGTTTGCCTGTACTGGAACATCAGCAGTTGACACGGCGACGGGTATTCTGCGGGGCAGGCCGTACGGCGGGACTGCCATTTTATGGCGTAAGAAGTTGTTTCCATCGACCTCGGTTATCCAGTGCGACAATGTAGCCCAAGAAAGATACAATCGGCTAGTATGGCGGAATGGAAATAATTAGTAATAGCCGAACTATTCGGTGTATGGGACAGACAATAAATCTAGTGATTACGTCGACACATAATCCAAATAAATATATTACATTTAGGTATTTAAAAAAAAATGTAAAAATATAAAAAATCACAGAAAATTTGTAAAAAATATTAATAACATTTTTTAAATTAATACTCATAGAGAAATATTTGATTTATAACATTAAGCATGAATCACACAAAAAATAATTATGTATCCTACATTTAAAGTAAGTAACCTACGGTTATTATTAAATTCAGTATATTTCCGTCCTCAAAAATGGTAATAGGCTATTTTTTCTCTAATTATTTCCAAATTATAATAAGTACAAGCGTTGCAATTTAATCGTACACTAAATAATACCGTATGGTGGGTTTTATGGGGTTGTGCTTTCATTTCCTGGTTAAAAATGGTAATAGATCAATATCATATGGGATTTTCGTTATGAGTTCTCGATCGTCGAATACTGTAAAAATCGGCTTTAAATATGATTCATAACACAAAAAACCATCAAAAACGTTATCGTTGCTTTAAAATTGCCGCGCACGAGCCAGCGAGCTAACGCGATTGGTCGTTGCATGGAGCGGGCGGCGGAACGATGAAACTTCCCCCCGCCCCGAGCGCGAATATTTAAAAAAGTATTTAGTATATTTACTATTTACTCGGTCAAGACATATGTACCAGTGAAATTAAAAAATATGGGAGACTAGATTCGAACTACTTATCAGCTTTAATCTGGGCAAGAGTGCTGTAAATAAGAAAGTAAATTTTATATAATTGCAGGCTTTCCGTCTTTGCGTGCGCGTTAAATTTAATACAATAATAGGCCAATTATATTGGGCTATTATACCGAAACACACATAATTTGATAGCAGAAAAAGACGCGAAATTAAAATTTTCTTAGGGATTTCAAATCTTCGCGCCTATAAGTTTAAACCATTTAAGGTTTCAATAGCAGTCATTTAAGAACCACCCCTCACCACTAAAATGTAATTATCAAAAACGACAGTTGCTAATGTTCCCCAAAGTAAGCATTTCTAGTTATTGCTGCAATACAGTGGTACCGGGCACCTTACGACGCAAGGCCGAGCAGGAATCGCAAACCTTAAAATATTTGCACTAATTAATTGAGTTAGGATTTTGTTAGTACTCTTTAATTGAATAGCAAAAAATATAAGTTAAGTATTAAAAATACCGTTTTTACTCGATTTTTAACTAAGTAATTATTGTTAAACTTATTTTTACCGTGTGGTGTCGGTTAAAATTTCACTAAGTAACATCATTTATTTTGGCGACTAGGGCAATAAAAGTCGACACCATAACCAACAAATTAACAAACAACAAAAATTTGCAGTAATATTCCAAAACTCGACTGAACGCAAGCGCACCCGAACATGGAATGACTGACTAAAATGGCGGACCAAGTGTGCCACTCCCCTGACTCAGAGTCCTGTCATAAAACGTAAGGCCGTGGTATTCGTCAGGGGGTAGCTGAGCGGCGAGCGGTGAATGCAGGTAGCAATAAGGTGTTCAGTTAATGTTTTTATAATTTGAAATGACTTCGTTTCCAATGTAGAAATAATCAAACAGACTTTAGAAGCATTTAATATTTTATTTGTGGCCGTATAAATTATGTTTTGTAAATTAACTACAATTGTTCATATTTGTGGATAAAACAATATACATATATTTACTATATAATTCATACTAAATTAACATTAAATAAATACATTATTTTTGACATAAAAATACATTGCGCGTATTTAGCTACTTAGCAAGCACTTTGTTTGATTACGATACCTGCAAGCAAGTAGTAAGTCTATGGCTCCATCCTATCCTGTACCACGATATACAAGCGATAACATTTTTGCGACAGTTTTGTATAGATAATGGGTTTGTCGCTAGAAAATTACGATATCGAGATAAAAGTCAGGTCTATGAGGGCTATTGAAACCTTAAATGGTTTTTACATACATGTTTTAAATTTGCCGCGCTTTTTCAAGTCATGCTGATTCACTATAGAATAGTAATCGAATTGGTTCAGATTTAACGTTCAATGCATATATTGCATATAAATAACATAATTTTGGACTAAGTACATACCTACATGACATCAGGCTATGGTTTGGCGCACCGTGTTACGCGCGCGCGCTAATGTGTTACGGCTGTTAAGTGGAGTCCAGACGGGATGATCAAATCGACCGATTTGATCAGAAATGAAATTGGGGTCAATCTCCAAATTAAGCAACAATTAAACAACTGTACCGATATTTGGAACCTCAGAATAATATTGAGAGTAGAGATGCACCGGATAGTGACATTAGTGACCCACTATCCGGCCGAATACCGGATATTAACTTTGCTAGATTTCAGAGTAAACAAATTGGATTTAAGAAACAGTCACGGTCATATTGTACTTACTCGTTTATTATTTCAAAACAATTTAAAAATCCACATCCACTCACTTGCACGCGTAGGTACCTACTCATTTCGAACATAGAAATGAGTCCGCGCCAACGTTCACCACGAAACAGGTTAAAACCTGCACAATGCGCACATAAAAACCGAAATGTAGGTATTATTCCGCCGGCCGATGGTCAGGCCGAATACCCGGTATCCGACCAAACAACTATCCATTGCATCTCAAATTGAGAGTGGCAACACTGTCGTAGGTCGTATTGCTCCTTTCTAGCATATACGTCCCTCGCTCCTACACTCCCACCACACAGGCAGGTTGCTTTGTCAGTTATTCAAGGCAAATTTTCAAGTCATTGGCTTGCTGTTTTTCCATCTAGAAGGTCGTGAAGCTAAATTACTGGTGAGTTTTTGAATTTGTACCTCAGTTTAGCTGACTATATTGAAATAGTTATTTATTTTACAAGGGGGCAAAGTTATTGTTTAACCGCTCGTGCTAATATTGCGAGTATCAATATTCGAAACATGGAATCTTGAGCGTTGCGAGGGTTTCAAAGCACGAGGGTTAAACAAAATTTGCCCCAATTGAAACACAAAATCTTTCACTACATCAACCTGAAGCAAATATTAAATGTAATAATCAAATACAAATGAATGTTATTAAATATTTATCATCCAAAATCATGATTTAAAAGTCAATTCTACCAGCAAACATAACAAAACAACTCAAAATTTGCATTTGATTACTTTGCCTCACTTGTGATTAAAATGTAAGTTTGCTCTTAGTTTTTGAAGTGCAAAGTAAGCCTTTCCGAGCTGGTGTGGTGAAAAACAGTTTCTAACGGCTTATGCCATGATATGACGTGAAAGTGTTTTCAAAGGCTGCCTGCGTGCACCGTGGCTATGCCAATGAAAATACTGAAGTACATATCTTTAAAAACACATCGAGTTAGTAAAGCGTGCACGTGTTACCATTACATACTACATGAAGTCTCTTCTGAGTCTTGTTAGTTTAAATCTTTCTGTGTGTATAATAAGGTTTGAAATTTGAATACTTAAATGGTGAATGGCATACCCTTCAGTTTTCAAGTGATTTGTGTTTTCGAATACGAATGGTACGGCTAGTTAATACGCGTTACGTAGAACCTACGTATTAAGGTAGACTATGATATGGCGAGGAGGTTTCATCTGTCTAAGTATCTATCAGCAATTTGTCTTTTTATCCCGTTCAGGGTTAGTATAATATAGCAGAATGTGACATCCTGCGGATAAAGGTACCTTATGGCGATTGGCGCTTACGCTATTATTAACGCCGCTCCAATATTATTGCAACGCTATGCGGCATAAGCGCCAGCCGCCATAAGGTACCTTTATCGCGGGACGTCACAAATAAACTTTTAGTAATAAAAGTGCTGATAAAAAGAGATACAAGGTAACGAACAAACCTACATCCCATTGTGGGTTAGTACTTCGGCAATTCATAATTCATATACTTAAATTTGACTAGAAACAGAGAGAGATTAGCATGGCTCTGCGCAAGAATGACATACGAAATCGTGAAATATTTCACTCTTTATCTACCTACTTATTTCTTTCCAACTAGATGTTTGATTTTGAATAAAATATTGGTAAAAATGTAGGTAGGTACTTAAATAAATAATTTAGCAGGTACTTACTTACCTATAGCTTAAAAGATTAAGGAAAAGAACTTTTGCATGTAGTTGTTATTTTGGATTTAATTACACTTCACATATATATATAATTTTTTATCTAAGTCTTTATTTAACATCTATAAAAATATGATCAAATTTTTAGGTAGGATATCCACAACGCAGGCTTCGTCAGGTGGTTACAAATGCAAATCATATATAAAATCGAAAAACCAGAACGGGATAAAAAACGAGGGAAGAAGAGAGATGGCACCTTACAAATTTCTAAAAAAGTTTTTGACACGTTTCACGAATAAGACGCACGTATGATAAGAAAAAGCTGTTCTAATCTATTATCTAAATATGAGAATATAACTAGAGCATAAAAACTATCGCTTTCGATGCGTATTTAACTTACAATAAGCAAAAGAAATTTTCATAACATTCTTCATTTTACGACTATCGGCCATTTTCGGAAACTCTGTTGGTTTCGTTTCGATCTTCAAATAACCAAAATTATGTTTGTTATGTTGGTATGCAGTGATTTCGGCTTTTTTTACTCGAAGTAAAATAAAAAGTGCTGTCAATGTCAACCTTCGTAGCCCCCATACGAATGACTTCTGTCATATTACTAATAATTTGCATTTCGTTGTTTTAAATTTATTTTCGAGTTATATTATTCAGATGACTTTTATGGCTTCGGCAACCATTGCCATTCGTCCGGGGAAAGGGCTGCCGAGAAAGCCCAAAAATAAAAAGTTGATACGTTAATATGAAGTCCATCAGTTCAAGGGATGACTTTAGAGATATAATCAATTCGGGAATTGTTTTCTCGCGTAATAAGATACGACTCGACCAGGTAAGATTTTTCTTCTTGCTGAAAGTCACCATCAGATATATCGGAGCGGATGAGGTATTCACAAATATCTGAACCATGTAAATTATGTATAATGTAATCAAAGTGTATGTTCAGATATTTTTGAGCGACCTTGGTGGCTACGATATATATCTAATGGCGACTACACATTCATAAAGCAAATGTACAGTCAGTATGAAATAGATAGTGACGGCTAAAGTAGCCAAATATATCGTAATATAACTTTGTTGCCATAGAAATAATAAAAATGTGTTCCGATATATTTGGCGATATATTTGGGTATTGGAGAGACCAAAGCGGCTGAGCTTCCGTGGCTCGGACACAAAGAGAATGGGAGAGGATCGTGCCGAGAGCGTACTTGGGACAACGAAGTGGGAGACAGCCGATGGACGTCCTAGGTACCGCTGAAACGACGTAGTTGCTCTAGACCTGCCCAACCTCCGCCATGCTGACTGGCGAGAGCTATCGCAAGACCAAGAAACATGGCGTGATCTGGAGTCGGAGGCCAGGACTCACTTTGGGTCGTTGCATCACCGTAGCCGTAGTAAGTAATGTTAATATCCAGAAAGGGAAATGGGGACTACGTTTGTATGAAAAGGCGATTATCGATTTATGGGCGGTGATCGTCCATATTATTCTTACGGCGGAAATTAATCTAATGAACGTTTTGGAACTAGGCTTATAAAAATAAAGAATAATTTTATGTTGAAACAAGTTGTTATAAATGTGACGTCCCACAGGTAAACGTACCTTATGGTGGTTGGCGCTTACGCTATTATTCGTTAATAATAGCATCGCTCCAATATTATTGCGGCGCTATGCGACGTAATCGGCAGCCGCCATAAAGTACCTTTTGCCGTGGAACGTCACAAATACCTACGTAGATGAAAAGATACAATCTTGCCTTTTATTCATCAAATCACATCATTTTTTGAGAAATTTGCGAATTAAGTTATCCAAGTAACGACTACAATTAAATAAGAAATGGGATATCACAGTTATAAACCCTGGCAAGGTTGCATATATATCCAACCCTGTCTGACTGTGTTATTAATTATTATGTACATAGTAATGTCGGCAGTTAAATAAACATAAGATAAACTCTATATTTCATTTACGCGAGCGGAGCCGCGGGCCCGTCTAGTTTATAGATATGTGTATATTATATATTTCGTCGTCTAGTACCCACAACACAAGCCTTATTGAGCTTACTGTGGGACTAGGTCAATCTGTGTAAAATTGTCCTATAGTATTTATTTATTTATTTAATGGCATATATACCTATGTTAATTATACAAAATGTACCTATCAAATTGTATACTTTACTAGATATCTCTCTCCTCATTGGTGTTACAATAAAGGGTGTACTACATTTATAATATAATTATATTACATACACATAATAAGTATATCATAGGATATGTATAATCACATTGGTTTGGCGTCTTCCCACCACCAGGCGATAACAAACATGCTTCAATATTATTCTTAGGTTCCGAATATCGGTACAGCTGTTTAATGACAGCGTTTACACAAAAATAAAACGCTAATTAAATAACTTACCATATTCGGAACTACAGATGCAACGGATAGTTGTTTGGCCGCATACAGGATACCGGATATACGGCCTGACCATAGGCCGAATATTCGGTATTCGGGCGCCGAATATTCGGCCGGCGGAAATATACCTACATTCCGATTTTTCAGGTGAGCATTGTGGAAGTTTTGCCCTGTTTCGTAATGAACTTTTGCACGGACTCATATAGGTCTATCACTAAGAAATTAGTGCGCGAGCTAGTGAATGGAACGTTTAAATTGTTTTAAAATAATAATCGAGTACGATTATATTCCGATATCAAGCATAGTTACTATCCGGTATCCGGCCGGATATTAAAATAAGGGCGAGATAGGATACCGGATAATAACCGAATATCCGGTGCATCTCTATTCGGAACCTAAAGTTTTAATCCTGCATGGTGCACATATGTATAATTTTGAGACAATGACTTGAAAATTTATCTTGTATAACTGACAAAGCAACCTGCCTGTGTGGTAGGAGTGTGGGGGAGAGAGGGACGTATATGCTAGAAGAAGACAATACGACCTAGGGGCTGTCCATAAATGACGTCATCTATTTTTGACGATTTTTGCCCCCTGCCCCAAATTTGAAATGACGTAATTTATGAATAGCCTCCTGTGACAGTGTTGCCACTCTCAATATTGTTCTTAGGTTCCGAATATGGTAAGTTATGTAATTAGCGTTTTATTTTTGTGTAAAACGTTGTCATTTTAAAGCCGTACTTTTGGCCTTATTACAAAGGAATAAGGTGCAAAAGTGTAAACATATCTTTGGCGTCGACTATTATTATACTATGTTATACTTATTAAGCCTCCTCCACACTCGTGCGCGAATCGCGGCGTGAAGCCGCGAACGCGAGTGTGGCGTCGATTTTCGCAGACAGCGAGAGGGGGCTTTCTGAAACTTAGGAACGTAAACTAGTTATGAATAGAAAGAGCACGAAATAGTCAATATAATACGTTTGTTGAAAAAAAAAGTCTACAGACGCTTAGGCGCGAAAGGTTATTGTCTCATAGAAAATTTGAATTTCGCGCCTTTTTCTACTGACAAAGTTGTTGGATAGACTTTAATATAAAATTAAAGACTGGGCCTACACACTTCGCTGTGACAGAATGTGAAAGTGTCACGAAAACTGTCAAATGACTACGATAATAAGTATTCCTTTTATAATGCCACTCCACACTATGCCATTCTGAAATTAAATAAGAACGATAGTCATGCGAAATTTTTATTTTTGTAGTGGGTCATAACGTTGACGACTGACGTGTATAATTTGAACATCAACCAATATTAAAATAATGTTGGAAATTATATCAGTTATTTTTAATTAGCTATCATTCACGCGCGCGTTCATTTCGCTCAGACTTGGCCGCACAAATATTTGGTGCGAGCGGGACGCCCGCGCACGTTCGAATTGGCCTGTCACTTGTAGCAACTTGTAGTTAAGTACATACTTACCTACATACTATCCACGCGTCCTTGGCACGAACTCCCGCCACCGCCCGCATTGAAACTGTACCCGCGCGCCGCAAGGAAATGTAATCCTTAGCATTAGCGCACAGAGTTCAAATTTGGTAGTTTCATTTAGCAAAATTGTTAAATTGCTCTTATTTATTACATTGACCATGTTTTAGTGTGATTATGTATTGAATATCAATTTGAACGTTATCAGAACAAAGTCTGCTAGAAATTATATCTATAACCATTTTTTCTAGCACGTTTAAGGCGTAAATATATATAAAAGTGATACAAATAATATTGATGTTGGATTCTCGGATAAATAGCTTAATGAAGTAGTTTTATGGTAATTAAATCAAAGACTTAATTATAACTTTTTTTTTATATCAAGTTACGACGTATATCCGTGAGGTCCCGCAATTTATTGAATTAGTTATTTTTCGTGTAAATATTTTGACCGATTCCATTGTCGACTCATTATATATATTATTTTCGTCACGTTTACGAACTAAAAATACTATTACTATTTTTAACAAACAAGAACGGCTCTTTTTTTAAACTATTTTTTTTTACCTACTTCCGGAGGGAAAGTTGGTTGGATTCGAAAATAAAGTATCTTAAAATGATCTAAAGAACAGGAATAAAAAAAAAATTGCCTATTACTAATTAATGTTTAACGTAAGCGTATCTTTCTTGGGCTAATGATAGAATCAGTGCGGTTAAGATATCTTCTGGCGATAGGCATATAATAGTGTTCTGCGTATACATGCCAATCAACGGTGTGGATAACTTACCTGATTTCGTGCAGTGTATGAGTGTCATAGACGCTATTGTAAAAGAAAATTGCGTTGAAAATGTTTATATATTAGGTGACTTCAACGCGCACCCGGGTGAGTTATTTTGGGTCGAGATGTTTAGTTTTTGTACGGAACAGGGGTGGATTTGTGCCGATACCGTAAAACTAGGCATAGACTCGGGCGCGCATACGTACTTAAGTGAAACACACGGCTCACAACGATGGCTAGATCATTGCGTAACCACAACAGCTGCGTGGGGCACTATTATAGATGTTTACATCGACTATGATGTGTATTGTTCAGATCACTATCCCATTGTAATAAAATGTAATCTTGACTTGGTTAAATCTAAGCACATATGTAATAATAATAAGGATAACAGTGTCATCTCGAATAAAAAGAATATTGTTTGGGGGGAGAGAACTTCCCATGAAATCGATAATTATATGAATAAATGTAATGAACTATTAAAGACTATTGATTTTCCTTCTGAGCTTTCGGACTGCTGTGACGGATACTGTATGGACAACCATGAGCATTGCAAGATACTTGACAATATGTACCTCAAAATAATATCCTCGCTATGCGAAGCTTCTTCATACAGTACGGCCGTCACGAGCGGACCAGGCAATGGTAAAAAGAAGGTAATAGGATGGAATAAGCATGTTAGCGATGCGCACAGGGAGGCGAGGGCTAGATTCCAGGAGTGGGTCTGGTATGGTAAGCCCAGGGGGGGACCTGTTTTTGATGTCACAGTCGGAAAGTATTTAAATCGAGATTAAGGTGGGTCCAAAAACATCAAGAACAGATTAAAATGGATTTGCTTGCCACTCACCATAGAAATAACGATTTTAGAAACTTTTGGAAGTGCACAAAAAAGTTGGAATCTAGGCCTGGTCTGTCTGTTAGTGTGAACGGTATCTCGGATCCTAAGTGTGTTGCTAATATGTTTATGGATCAGTTTAATGTGAGAGGCTCTTCCACCGACGTCGGCGAGGCCGGGCCGCTGCAGGTGCCCGATGCTGGCAGACTGGACGGGGACTCACAGACCCGATTTAGCGTTAGTGACGTAAGTAAAATAATCAAATCGATGAAAAGGGGTAAATCACCCGGTCACGACCACTTGAGCATCGAGCACCTGCAGTTTGCCGGGCCCCACCTGCCTCGAGTACTAGCAATGTTGTACAACTTATGCATATGTCACTCTTATCTACCACCGCTTATGACAAAAACTATTGTAATACCTATTGTCAAAAATAAGACGGGTGACATTTCGGATAGTGCTAACTATAGGCCTATTTCTCTGGCAACAATCGTAGCGAGGGTGCTCGACGGCTTGCTCAACGTACAATTAGATAAGTACTTGAAATTGCATGACGCGCAGTTCGGCTTCCGTGCAGGCTTATCTACCGAAAGTGCTATTATTTGTTTGAAGCAGGCTGTTGAGTACTATACGCGTAGAAAGACACCTATTTATGCGTGTTTTTTAGACCTTAGTAAAGCCTTCGATCTCGTTAATTACAATTTACTTTGGAAAAAACTTGACGAAGTGCAATTTCCTCCAGAACTTACACGCATATTTAGGTGTTGGTACTCTGGCCAGAGAAATAGTGTTCGCTGGGGAGACGTGATGTCCGACGAGTATGGACTCGAGTGCGGGGTGAGGCAGGGGGGGTTGACCTCCCCAAAGCTTTTCAATCTGTACATGGACGCCCTGATCGGTGGGCTTAGTAGTATGCATGTTGGTTGTCACATAGATAGGGTTTGTTTTAATAACATTAGCTATGCTGACGACATGGTACTGCTGAGCCCCTCGGTTGGTGGTTTGCGTGTACTGATTGAGAAGTGCGAATCCTATGCCCGAAGTCATTGCCTGAAGTACAATGTGCTCAAAAGTGAGTACATGGTATTTAAGGCGGGGAACAAGTGCCCATCTCATGTTCCACCCATTCTTTTGAATGGTGAGCAATTAAAAAGGGTTTTTTCATTTAAATATCTCGGGCACCTGGTTACCGATGACTTGCGTGACGACGCGGACATGGAACGCGAGCGTAGGGCACTGGCCGTCAGGGCCAACATGATAGCCCGGAGGTTCAGCAGGTGTACAGCGCAAGTTAAAATAACACTCTTTCGAGCATACTGTACTTCGCTGTATGCCTGCAGCTTATGGACTAGGTACACGCAAAAGGCTTTTAACGCCATGCGTGTACAATACAATGACGCGTTCAGGGTACTGTTGCGGCTGCCGCGGTACTGTAGCGCGTCGGGTATGTTTGCCGACGCGCATGTGGACGGATTTCACGCGACGCTGCGCAAGCGCTGCGCCGCGACGCTCCGCAGGGTGCGTGACAGCCGCCACAGTCTCCTGGCCGTCGTGGCTGACAGATGGGACAGTGGCCTGATAAGGCACTGGTCCTCTCTGCACCTTTCTTTAGTACCTAAGATAGTTATTTAAGTTTATTTTAAGTTTATTAACCTTAGCTATAAGTTTTAAAGTGTAAAATGTACGTACTAACAAAATATGGACTATGTTTGTCTGAAATAAATGCATTTTATTTTTATTTTATTTTTATTTATTTATTTTGAGTAGCACCCGCCCTAAAGCGGAGTGCCTTGTAATTATTTAGCAGGATATATTAAATTGCATGTCAGGTATTTGGTTTTATCTTTTCAATATCCTACCAAGTTCCCATTAACCAGGTTAGAATAACAAGAGGACCCTTGTACTCCAATAGTCCAATGTTTTACTGCGGATCTTATCCGAGGCATTTTTCCCATTAACTATTTAAACATTCAAAACATTATTATTTTTTATATACTACAATGTCACGCTACTTTAAATTATTATTTTTTATTCACGACAATATCGACTAGATGTGACTTGGATATCTAACCACTCACATGATTGATATTTTTCAGTGACCTCTATTATTATGTGAAAATAAGGGTGACAGCTCGCAACCACAGTTGCATGAATCATGTGAGTGGGTCATAACTTGTCGAAATCGTTCAAGAGGACCTCCAGAATCGCGGAAACGTCAAATTTGACATATCTATCTTACAAATATCTTTAAATTATCCATGTCGTAACTTGTTGAAGTCTACTAGAAATCTAATTCATTTTCCGAATCGAGCCGAATGTCAGATTTTGGATATTAACGCGATTTATGTATTGACTATATGGCATTTGCAGAGTCGCTTAATCAATTATACATTCAAAACCGGTATAATAACTTGTTAGTAGAGACGATCGCGAATTTATTGTATTACCTTTATTTACCGACATTTTGACACAAGTTTCACTGGTCGTGGTTGCGGCTATCTCTTTTTCCTGGCGTTATCTCGGCATTTTGCCACGGCTCATAGGAGCCTGAGATCCGCTTGACAACTAATCCCATGATTTGACGTAGGCACTAGTTTTTACGAAAGCGACTGCCATCTGACCTTCCAACCCAGAGGGGAAACTAGGCTTTATTGGGATTAGTCCGGTTTCCTCACGATGTTTTCCTTCACCGAAAAGCGACTGGCACATATCAAATGATATTTCGTACATAAGTTCCAAAAAACTCATTGGTACGAGCCGGGGTTTGAACCTGCGACATCCGGATTGAAAGTCGCACGCTCTTATCGCTAGGCCACCAGCGCTTGTTTCGGCTATCTGATTTGGTTGCGGCTATCTGATAACTAATAACCAGCTGATAACAGAGGTAAAATGTGTTACAAAACGCGATAGATTTAAATATTATAACTAGGTATATTGTTGGTAGAAGTCAATTCACAACATATTATAAATCCCCCGCCGCATCTGTCTGTGTGTGCGTTTGTATGTACGAGATAAACACTACTGATCAGATTTTCATGAGGTTTTCACCTATCAACAGAGTGATTCTTGAAGGTGTAGATGTATATTTTGTTAATCCATGCGAAGCCGACGCATTTCGCTAGTCAATTATAAATTTAAAATAATGAATGTATTTTAATTACAGCGCCATCTCTCCCAGCACTTAAGTACTACTCCTTGTGATGTGAGGATGGAAATACACTTGTTCGACTATGTGTGCCCATATGAAGGCAAAGAAAGTGAGCCTTTCATGCACAAAGACACAGATGGCGTTACTAGTGACATAGCCGCACTTTATCTCAGCAAATTCTTTTGTATAAAATGAATGTAAAGACTTACCCCTAATAAGAATAATGAATACATAAACGTTTCCTGAAGATGACAAGCCGATAATAATAGTTTGTCCCTTTCCGACGTATTGGTATGATGGTAAGGGACAAACGATTATTATCGGCTTGTTAACTTTAGTAAACGTTTATGAATAAGGGGGTTATTCATAAAACGTTACGAGCCTGAATAGGTTACAATGTTTTGTCCCTTTTTTACAAATACATAAGATAAAGACAAACGATTCATAGCTAATTTAGGCTTGTAAATCTTGTAATGCGTTTAATGAATAACGCCGATATAACAATATGAATGGCAACGCCAATGCGTTGGGCGAGGAGAGGTAAGCTCCAGCCTTCCGTTCACCCGTTACGTCTATGGGCCCGATTCGGATTTTGAAATAGACATCTATTAGATATCTTTTAGATATCACCAAGATACGATAACGATATGTTTAAGATCTAACCTGTCAAATTTGACATTTGAGCGAATCTGGAGATACTCTTGAACGATTTCCACAGGACTTAGAGATCCAATTCTCATCTATTATACTTCGTTTTTTTTAGCATTAGAAATTAGGTCAACAATCTTGATGTGTCTTTTAATTGAAAAACACATTTAAAAAATAAGTTACGGCAAATACGTAACAATTATTAATCTAATACGATAATTTATATTCTTGCTTTCATAAGTCATCATCATCATCATCATCATCTCAGCCATAAGACGTCCACTGCTGAACATAGGCCTCCCCCTTGGACCTCCATACGTGCCGGTTGGAATAAAACTTCATCCGGTCGCTTTCATAAGTAATAGTTTTATATTATTATAAAGCGTTTTTCAATTAAAAGACATGTCAAGATCGCTTACCTTCTTGCAAGTTCTTTCTAATGCTAAAAAAAACGAACTATAGATATCTTACTCTATCTAACGTAAAAGTGTCATTGGTTGCCCGAATTGCGCTGCAAAAGAGACCTAGTTGGTATCTAAACTACTTATAACGTATCTAGAATGAATCTTGTACGTGCCGTCTCTTGTGAATATCTTGAAGTTCGAATACGGCCGTATTAGGCTCTTGACCAACTCTTTATACATGCTTAGGAACTTACCTTGATCATTTGCATGAGTTCGGAGTTGTTTGTCGAGTAGAGATCAGCGTCGAACAGGCAGTAAGTCCCCCCCGGCTCCATGACGCACGTGTCGTAGTCGTCCATGTGATACAGCTCTGGCATTTTGCTGTACTCCGTGACTGGAAAATGCAAATTATAGTCTGTCAAGCCATTTTCGTCAGTAGAAAAGAGAGGCAAATTTTAATGGCTCCTCTACACAATGGCCCAGCGCCGGCCACTCCAAGGCACGCATTTATGAGTTAGAGGGAGCAAGTGATATTGCTGTCTCATTCTACCGCATGGCTGCGTCCCGTGGAGTGGCCGGCGCTGGGCCATCGTGTAGAGGAGCCATAAAAAATATAGGCGCGAAGGGATAAGGGAAGGGGAAGCGCTAGTGGCCTAGCGGTAAGAGCGTGCGACTTTCAATCCGGAGGTCGCGGGTTCAAACCCCGGCTCGTACCAATGAGTTTTACGGAACTTATGTACGAAATTTCATTTGATATTTACCAGTTGCTTTTGGATGAAGTAAAAAATGGTGAGGAAACCGGACTTACAACTTACACATGTAAGTATGTGAAATTTCAAATCAATTGAATACTGGAAAGCGGATCTAATTTTAAACAAACGTTGCAAGTTAAACAAAAGCTTGTAAAAATGAAAGATTTCACCGCTTCGGGCCATGTTTTTCCCATAAGGATAATACTTAGTGTAAAGCCTGAGTGGACGCTCGAAGCGGAGCGTTCGGCGGGCCGTGCAGCGTGGCGTCGGGCTCACAAGTGATTTGAGCAGCGTGCACTAAGGCCGCTCCTATACGTTTCCATTTGTTTAACATGCACGCCGCACGCCCCGCCCCGCTGCACGCTCAACTCGAGCGTCCACTCAGGCCTTACACTTATGGTAACATTCCATTTCTGACTGCAGCTGCACTACTAGTACTGAACGCGTCGCTGTAATTGTCAATTTCCATAGTAAAATGAACAGTAATGCAGCTGTCGTTGGAAATGGACTGTCACCTTGAGAGTGACATTCCATTTCCAACTGCAGCTGCAATACTGTTCATTTCCTTTAGTACCGTTTGGTAACAAAAAATTGGTAACCAGCTTCGAAACGGGAAAAAAATACCTATTCGTAATCTTGATTCCCATTTTGTAGCTGGTTACGAAATTTTGGTTAACCAAACGGTACTAAAGGGTTCATTTTACTATGGAAATTGACAGTGACAGCGACGCGTTTCCATAGTAAAATGAACAGTATTGCAGCTGCAGTTGGAAATGGAATGTCACCTTTAGGGTCACGGCTCACGGTTCAGGTGAAGTTCAAAACTGCAATTATATAAACTGTATCTACGTATCTATCTATCATTCAAATTGAGATATTAACTGAGCAATAACAATCTTTATTATTTCTTAGAACCTAATTACCTAGTACTAGTAGTGACTAGGTAGGTACCTACATAAACACATTACACGATTAGGGTCAAAAACTTTTGAGTTAATAGCTCTACTATGAGTTCCGTGAATGACAGTGAGAAGTGAAGATAGTGAGAAAGTTAAGGAAAATGTATGGAGTAATTGTACAGTGCCTCTACCGGTCACGTAAAGAACTAAAAATTTCAATTTGTACCATGAGTTACAAACGTTTTTACGCGAGTTTTCCATACTTGCCTAACTTCACACCTAAAACGCTCTCTTTCTAATTATATAATGAAAACTGAGCCAGAATTATTCTGCGTAAATACTTTACGCGAGTAAACGTGACAGATGTTATGGAAAAATACGTGCGTTTCCAACGTGACATTTCTGTCAACTTGTAAACACAACAAATACGCAGATTTTTCACGAATATTAATGCAATTTTCAACGTAATATGTATAAATTTATAACAGTATGTGAACTTCAAGCAAAACTTTAAGGGATAAATCAATTAATAGTTCAATAAAAGGCTGATTTAGTACAAAGGTAATGAGCTATACTTGACATCATATTTTTCTATTTCTACTGCTACATTTGCGAAAATCACATTGCTTACGAGCAGTTTTTGGTTTTAGGCAAGAAGCTGATTGAAAACAACATTTCCTTGAAAACCCGGATTGCATCATGTATGCATGCGTATGCATGTAGAAGTTACATATGTATTAACAATTAAGGCTCAATACAAGGAGCGGTACATAGACATGTTGCTGTTTTTGTTGCTGGGTGCACATAACACATAGTAAGAACATACACATAGTAAGAATATTTACACAAGAATTGCTACGTATTTTATTAAGCATTATTATCTTAAATAAAATAAAACATACAAATGTTCTGTGAGTTTATTTATTTTTCTTTACTAAGTAAGTATTATTTTATTTTCCGTTGTTCAAATTATTGTGTTTGGTAGGTACTCGTTTTTCATGTCAACTTGGTAACAGGAAATATAAAACTTTCTTCAAAAACTTTTGCTGGTGGTTCAGAATCTGAAAATTTAAAACACATTTATTGCCAAAAACCCGCTGCGTGGGTTCATTTTGTATTGGAAATGGGGCGCTTGGCACTGAAATATACTCGAGATCATATAGGTACTATAAAATTAAGATCGCTATTAAGGTCATACGTAGGGTCTGTGCGGAAAGAGAAGAGTCGTAGGTATAATGTATGGGCTCCCCTAAATTTCACGACTCTTCCCTTTCCGCACACTCTATTAGATAATGTTACTTAGCAGTAGGAGACGGCCGCTGTCATGATGCGGACTGAAGCGGCCCATTATAATACATACCTATTTTAATATTTTAAGATTTCTTCTCATGTGTGTACTATTTTCATCATAGGTAATAAATATGTAGCCAAAAGTAGCCTGTATAATCGCGCCGTATACTTTGCTTCCTATTTTTTAACACGCAAAGTCATAATTTTAACTCGATTATTAATGATGTTTACGTAATTATCATATTTTGCAATTTTTGTCTTGAATACAATATATTTTAATTTATACATTGTTTACTAACATTGATGTGTTTATTATTTTCGTAACTATGGCAACGTCAAATCTTTAAAAAATTGTAGAATGAAGGTTGAGTCAGTAACAAAGTGACAAAATTGGTCTTAGAGCATTTAATAACTGGAGTGGCCATTGAGTGCTTACTGTTAGGATTTAGGATTAGGGTTCCAAGCAGGAAAGAAAAGCTTGTTTTAACACCATATAGGTAATGTTTATTAATCTCAAGCAAGACTACATAGTAATGGCGTCTCATACGGGAAGAAAGAACACCTACATTTGTTTTATATTGACAACCGAATAAATCAAATATCATAGTCGTAGTAGTCTCGTAGGTATACTCGTAGGTATTTTTTGTTGACATTATTACTTACCCCTCTGCCGAAAAACACAATTGTGCAAACTTTTGTATGGACTGACATGGCTATTTGTACGTTACGTACAAATCATGTAGAAATAGCAATACATTTGACGTCCCCTCCCCCGCAAAAATCGGCAGACTGTTTTGTAAAGAAAATGACAGCGATGACATCTCCCTTCTAAATGCTCTTAGTGGATGGTAGAGGTAAGGAATACAATCTCCATGTAATTAATAATGAAAAAGTGTCCGTCAAAAACCTTAAGAGGGAAGTATACTACGTAATCGTCCATACAAAAAGAGAAGACGTTTTTCCACTTGTAAATACGAATATCTTCCATTCTCCATGATTTTTAGTACGGTATTGATACAATGAAAAACTAGGTTTATGGGTTTTCTTTTTTTCGCTACTCTGGAGAGATTTAGAAAAATTATAATAGCTGACAGCGTACCCACTTTTTGCAAATGTTCTCCCATAAAGGAGTTTTCTCATAAAGTCATAAAGGATTATCCTTACCTCTACCCTCCATATTCACGGCTACCATCAGTATATGTAACATTACTTTCTGTGCATCTCACTTGCACTAATATGCGAGAGCGAGATGCATAGATAGTAAATTACGTAGACGTGAGAAAATGTGTCAATTTTGTTATTTAGTTCTATAGGTGAATCCTAGAGGCGCTGTATAAAACTCCGATATAACTCTTGCTCTGTTTTATAGTATACTTAGAAAGGGACAACATCGTTTGGAGTGGAGTGAAGTTAGGTACATAAGACCGTAAAGAAACGTAAAACGTGACACACGGCACGTTTATTCACTGAAAGTAAGTGAAAAATACTCTGCCAACTGATAGTAGAGGCATTATAAAAAGTTATTTTCACCACACCATCTCGGAAAGGCTTACTTTGCACTTCAAAAAAGCAAAGTTTCATTTTATTCACATGTGAGGCAAAGTAATCAAATGCAAATTTTGAGTTGTTTTCTTATGTTTACTGGTAGAGTTGACCTTTAAATGATGATTTTGAATGATAAATATTTAATAACATTAATTTGGATTTGATTCGGTTTGATTTTGTGTGATATTTTACATTTAATATTTGCTTCGGGTTGGTGTGGTGAAAAATGTTGTGTTTTACTCGGGGTCAAATTTTGTTTAACCCTAGTGCTTTGAAACCCTCGCAACGCTCTAGATTCCATTTTTCGAACCACTTGCTACGCTCGTGGTTCAATTGTGGAATCTTTCGCTTGCTTGGGTATCAATATTAGCACGAGCGGTTAAACAACAACTTTGCCCCCTTGTAAAACAAATAACTATTACCAACTATTACTATACATTTCTGTGGACATCATACAGTTAATTCGCACTAATATGCGATTACGAGCGAGATGCATAGAAAGTAAGTTACGTTCACGCTAGCGTTATGTCAGTACCAAACTGTTGGTAGCTGTACCGCCACCCTTTACCCCCACTCTTTTTGTATGGGCCACTAGTTGCCTGAAATAAATATTTTCATTCATTCATTCATTCATACATTTACACAAACACCCTATTGCATCATATTTTTGTATTATTTTCTCTTGTGAATTTTTAGGACTTTAAAAAGGCGATAGCCGATACAGATAATAAGGCTTGCTTAGTCATGTATTTTTTTTAAACTGTTTAACTTGTTAAAGGGTCATCGGTATAAGGTCTACCCCAAATGGTGGGAAAATGCCGATGTGGGTCGATACCGAGGGGACGCCTTTGCCCAGCCGTGGGACACCAAAGTAGGCTAATTAAAAAAAAAGGGTAAGGTCAAATCATTATAAAATTAAAGCTCTAGAACCTGTAGAATTATGAAATATCTGACGCAAAACATAACCTTGAACACAGAGAGCGGATATTTAAATATCAAAACAAAATCCTGTTCGGTTCTGAGTTGTAACACTTCTTGTAAGCTTGTAACTTAAAACGAGTTCATGGATATTACAAAATAAGTCAGGGCCAATATTTTGCAAAACATGTTAATATGCCTATTAATTTTGTCTATTGCGTAGATGCCAATTTTTTTACATATCTTATCTAGATTTGATATTATTATATCCCATATCCGGGTATGTCCTTATTACGTACGTCCAAAAGAGAGGTATGGGCACTGTGAATATCATGTAACTCCTCTGGAGTTGCTTACGTTACATAGGCTACGGAAACTGCTTACCATCAGGCGGCCCGTATGCTTGTTTACAACCGACGTAGTATAAAACCTAATAATAATTATAAATATGGTAGGTTCCTCACTCTGCGGCCCTGACCACCGGCAGCTTGGGCCTTGCCCCGCTGCCGGCGGCACCCTAGGTTAGGTTTTTTATATATTTATTGTAAGATTTTGTAACTGATTTTATATTGTACTTTTAAACTCACATTTTACTCGTAAAATCCTAACCCAAGACCCCAGATAAATAAAGGAATAATAATAAAATATTATAAAATAACCTAAGTTTACTGAAAGAGAAATAAAGGAGATAATAATAATAAGAATCTCGTGAAAACCGAAAAGGACGAATCCAGCAAGAAAGTATATAAACGTATTATGCCATATCCTCTTTTAAAAATAAATAGTTAAATACAGCTGTCTCGGCGCCAACTACGAGTTCGTAGCTTTTGGCGTCGAGACACTCGGACCGTGGGCTCCTAGAGGAGCGCGTGGGCTCCTTAAGGAGCTCGGTAAGCGGTTAAGGGAGGCAACAGGGGACTCTCGCGCGGGCAGCTTTCTCGCGCAAAGGATTGCCATCGCTATACAGCGCGGGAATGCTGCCTGCGCGATGGGCACCTTGCCGAGGGGCCTAGGCTTAGAAGGTAGGTTTTAGGGATTTTTATTTTTTTGTTATTAGACCAGCGGTGGAACAAAAATGGGTTTTGATAACATTAAAGTTTTTTCTTTTTTGATATGTTATTGTAAGCATGTTAAATAACATTCATGTAAAAAGTTAGAAAATTTTAGGTGGAGCGTTCGGCCATATTTAAATTTTTAATTTTTGCTAAATAACTATGTAAATATAAAATTAAAGTTACAAAAAACTTTAACATATTCAATAACACTTTAATTTATTCACACTATTCGGTTTTTAGAAATCTGGAACAGCTGCTTTCTGGTGAACGTAAAAACAGGAATTATTATGAAAATACAGAATTAGAGTAGCTGATATTGCAAAATTACGATATTATCTATCAACTTAGTATACATGTAAAAAGTTAGAAATGTAGACAATGTGCTTGTCTAGATATTGATTTCTCGTTAAGCAGTATAGCCAATATTGAATTAAAGTTTGTAGAGTTAATATTACACGGTCATAATAAAGATCTTACTTCTCACACAAAAGATTAGAAATATAAAATCACGGCGACACTAAATACTGATACGTAAGTATGCATTCCGAGCTTATATTAAGTTACATTTCAAACGCGCGGCGTTTGCGCGCGCCGCGCTGTGCGCCGTGGCAGGAGGCAGCGATCGACGGTCGCGGCTAGCGGTTAGCGCGGTGCCCTTAAAAATACGCAAAGCGTTTATAAAATTATTATCAATGGTAAATAGTTATTTTACACAGTACACTAATGAAAACTTACCTTCCCTTATTTATTTCTATATGTACTAGGGATTGCCCGCGGTTTCGTTTACGTAGAATTCGTTATCGTGTTAAGTACAGAAATAATAGATACATTTGAAAATTATTTTAGGTGCATTGTCATACAGATAACTACCCTTGTTAAAGTATTCTTCAAATTCAATACACAGGTGTCATTTCAATATAATTTTGCGTAATTTGGCGCTTTTAGGTTATAAATGACTAGCGACATATATTTTTTAAGAGCGATCATCTCCGATAATATTTACTTTATCATAAAATCAATTTCAAACTGACGTTATTCAATATTTATCATTTTAAAGTCAATATTACCAACCAACTGATCCAATTTACCTACGGTAACAACTCAAAATTTGCATCAAATTAAATGCCACTTTTCTTATCCGTTACGAACAATCAAGAGGGCCTTTACGAGCTGATGTGGTGAAAATTTTATTTAACCTTCGTCCCTTGAAACCTTCACTACGCTCAAGGTTCAACTTTACGAACCACTAACTACGCTCGTGGTTCAATTTTAGAATGTTTGAATTTGTGAATGCCTCGAACAGCCAAACTGTGGAATGAACTGTCCGATACGACCTTCAAACCTTCAAAGACCCCCATCTTAAAGGTCGGCAACGCGCTTGCAACCCTTCTGGTGTTGCGGGTGTCCATGGGCGGCGGTAATCGCTAACCACCAGATGATCCGTCTGCTCGTTTGCCTCCTATTTAATAAAAAAAAATGTTTCGCTTGTTTGGGTATCAATATTAGCACGAGCGGTTAATCAACAACTTTTCCCCTTGTAAAACAAATAAATAAGGTAGATGAGGTGCAGGCATATGAGGCCCGGCGGGTAACAAGGCCCAGCATTCAAAAATAGCAGTTGCTCCCTATTATTCCCAATTATTCTGAATTTGTACTTGTTGCTAAGAAGGCCCACTGTCAGTGCAGGTAAAAAGGTCTAGTCCCGGGCCTTATTGAACGTATGAGATGAAATATTAGATTAAAATATTTTAAGATAATTTTCAATATTTTTAATCTCTTATTAATAAGGTCGATTTGAAGAAACTTCTATGAAATTATGACTTATAAATAACACTTGCACTGCGTGGGCTGTCAAAATTGCTGCAGACTTTTCTTGGTCTAACTCTAATAATTTTTCACTTGCTTTATTGACCTAAAGACGTTTTAAAGAATCAAAAAGTCTAATAACATTGAGGCACTTATACTTTTTAAAGGCAGTAACTAATTACAAGTGACTTTTTTTTGTTAATACATAGGTAGGTATTTACGATCATCATCATATATTTAAGAGTATGACTCTTGTCGGTGGAGCAAATTCCATGTTTGGCGGTCCTCCGCCTTCTCTTTGACAGCCCGATACGACACGACTTTGATCTTTTCCTTTATTTGATCCATGTACGCTCTCCTTGGTCTTCCCCTCTTCCTGTTTGCTTCAACTTTCCCTTCTATGATATTTTTGATAAATTCGTCGTGTCGTATCAGGTGCCCAAGCATCCTTCCTCTTCTATTGTCTATAGTTCTTAACAAACTCCTCCTCTCTCCTACTACATAGGCCACACTGAATGTTTTGCACTACTGGCCACTGGTAAACATTTAAATTATGAATTGTATATTTAAAAAAAATACAGGCTTTTGATTATGGAATGTGACAAATGTTGGCGACAAATCGATCGTCTTTTGTTTTTAATGGCTTGTCAAAGTAAGTCAGTGCGTTGAACGTGGCTTTAACGCGAAAATATTTTTAGAGCTATGATTTTGTTATGATTTTAAAAGTTCGCTTACTCCGCAAGAGTGTAGTGCTTGCCTTCAAAATGCTTTTGGGATTGAAGCACCACATCTGAGCATCGTGAGGCGTTGGTATGGTAAATTTAGTAGAGACAGTATTATTCTAGATAATGATTTTCGTGAAGGTCGACCGTCCACGGCGATCATTCAAGGAAACGTGGCTACTGTGAGACGACTCATTGAAGAAAACCCACGAATCACCTATGACGAAATTTGAGGACAATTAGGGATAGGTATGAGACAAATACAAAAGATTTTACAAGAATATTTAAAAGTCGGGAAGCCTTGTTGTCTTTGGATTCCTCACGAATTAACTTCAGTCCAAAAACAGGTACTTTTTGACTGGTGCCGAGAAATGCTGCGTAAGTACAAGCAAGAAAGTTCAAATGCTGTATATAACATCGTTAGAGGAGATGAAATCTGGATTTACTGCTACGATCCGGAAAAAAGGCATTAGTCCAGTCAATGGGTCTTTCGAAGGTGACAGGAGGCCCATAGAAGTTCAACAAGCCAAAAGCGTTGCCAAACATTTTTATCGTCCGTTTTTTTAAACGCGACTTTTTTGTACCGTACTTTTAAATAATAAAAGAACGTTAAATACTGAGTAGTACACTACCATTTGTGTGCCCGCAGTCATTGAAAAAGACCGCGAGAGACGACCGAGAAGCCGCATCCTCCTGCGTCATAATAATGCGTCCACCGATACCGCAATAAAGGCAAAAACATTTTTTCATTACGAAAACGTGGAAAATGTCTCTTATACGGATTATAATCCAGACATTGCACCCTGTGACTTCTATCTATTTCCCAAAATTAAGGATTTAATTTGGGGTTTGACATTTAAGACCCCGGATAAGGCAGTTACTACGTTTCATCACCACGTCGAAAACATGCAGTCAAGTGATTGGGCCTCATGCTTCCAAAAATGGTCTGAGCGAGTGAATATGTGCATAGAATGTAAAGGGAAACATTTTGAGAAGCAATAAATGTATTATTATGGTTATAAATGATTTTATTCAAAAGTTACGCAAAACTTTCAGTGCGGCCCTCGTATGCGTAAAACCTCTTCGTTAGTTTTCTTTTCTTTTACGATAGAATTGCGAAAAATAGATATTTTGCAACGAGTGACGAATTTTAAAACACGGTCAAAGGGAGTGTTTTAACGTGCTTATTATAGCACCGGTCGTAATGTAGCACCAGATGTACTGTAAAAATTATGTTAAAAGATAATACTTACTGTTACGACTAAATATTTTTACTGTAAAAAAATATCCCACCAAACACATTTTCATGTAAATTTTGTTGCTAAGACGAAACCATAAGACTCGCACTGTCAAAAAGTTGTCAGATCTCTTGTCGAGCCAAGCTTCAAACTCTACAAGCCCTAACTTCACTAACTCTACACCTTAGTCAAAATATGTGGCTTGGCTGTTTCGCTACCGCCACATGGGCATAAGGTGAAAAATTTATTAAATTCATTATTTTTAGGGTTCCGTACCTCAAAAGGAAAAATACTGAACCCTTATAGGATCACTCGTGTGTCTGGCTGTCCGTCTGTCACAGCCTATTTGCTCCGCAACTACTGCACCAATAAGTTGAAATTTGGTATACACATGTAAGTCTCTAGCCCAAGGACATACACGTAAAGTAAATAATAGAAATTCAAATAAAGGGGTCACTTTTGAGATGAATGATAAATAGAAAAAAAAAAAAAACTATATCTTGTTATAATTAATATAAGAGAATTAGAATATGAAATAATATAAGAGAATTTTGTTAGAATTTTAATTAGTAGAAAGATAGATATGTATATTGTCATGTTATTTTCTCGAACTCCCCATCGGCATACAAACCTCCTCAAGGTTTTGCCCACGATGGGTCTTGTAATAATAATGTACTTTATTTAGCTTATTGTTCAATAAATTAAAAAAAAATATATATATATATATATATATATATATATATATATATATATATCAAACGAAGGGGCTCATTGTAAGAATCTCAGATATATTTTTTCATAATTTTAAAATAAATAGTTTAGAAGTGATTTAAGAAAATACGCAAAAAATGACCATTCCCCCCTCCCCCCTTATCTCCGAAACTACTGGGTCTAAAATTATGAAAAAAATACACATATTAGCTCTCTTCCTATAGATGACAGGAAAACCTATTAGAAATGTGCAGTCAAGCGTGAGTCGGACTTAAGTACCTAGTTTTCCGATACCTACGGGTTTTTTAAAGACTACTCACTTTTCTCTTAAAAAAATATATAGTTAAAAATTGTGTAATGTACAGAACCCTTGGAACGCGAGTGCGACTCGCATTTGGGCGGTTTTTGTATTATACTTACATACAATAGTTCTTGTAGAAACGAAACGGCCAAGCCACACACTTTTGGTGTAGAGCTAGTAAAGTTAGAGGGCTTGTAGAGTTAGAAGCTTGGCAAGAGATCTGATAACTTTTGACAGTGCGAGCCTTATGGTTTCGTTTGGGCAACATTGTACATCAAAATGTTTTTGATGGGATTTCACTTCTTTTTGTAAGTTGTTTATGACAATCTTCCATCCCCTAATTTAAAGGGTTGGGGGTGATTTACTATTAAAAATCCTGAAATAAGTATCTGGGGGCATCTGTTACACAATGTACTTCTTACTGATTCCCCATATAACCCTTCACCCCGTAAGGGTAAACTTTGGGGTTGAAATCTGCCTTCACCCCGTAAGGGTAAACTTTGAGGTTGAAATCTATTCTATATCCTTCCCCATGACAATACCTATCTACATACCAAATTTCAACTAAATCGGTTCAGCGATTATTGATTTCCCATACAAAATTAAACCCCATCTTCATCCCCTTAGGGATAATTTTTTTTTGAATTTATTTGTTGTTTGTGTACTAAAACTATCTTACATACCAAATTTCAGCTTCTTAGAGGACTTCAGGAAGTACCCGGTATTGATGATCATCAAGTGAGTGAGTCAGTGACGAAATCGAAGTTTTTAGATATGAATAAAATCTAAAGTATAAGAGCTATGCAATTGATATGCTTAATAAGTCCGAGAACTTTGTTTATCTGGTATAATCCAACCCCAAGTTATGAGGGTTCCAAAAAACGACGAAGCGCTTCGAGAAAAGGTAGATAGTGCCCTTGCGCTTTTCTCGTCTTGGCGGGGGCACTGCCGTGCCCCCAGATGTTAAAAGATGAGACTACTGTAACTAATAAAGATTTATGTTTAGTTACCTACTATTTTCGCGTAAACTAGACAATTTTTATATCTTTAGTTATTAAGACCCAAAATAATTATTTTCACTTATTATAAATAAATCCTCCTGTTATGAAGTATCAAATATTGTTATTTGTATATGTATAAGTCTTAAGTTAAAAACAATAAAATCTGTTATTACCTACTGTCAAAATGATTATTTTTTGCGGGATTAAGTAATACACTGGTAGTGTTCAATAAGGCCCATAATAGGACTTTTATAAAAGGTATATTTTCCAAGAGTATCGTAATATTTTTATAACTATTTTGGTATAATGAAGAAACTTAAATAAATGAGAAACCTATTTGAGTGAGTTTTTCATACTTCATATCCTGTTTATTAAAAAAAACCATTTTAATTTAAGGTGGGCTGTATATAGGCATATACGGCCCACACGGAATATACAATAAGGTAAGTGAGGCCACTTACCTTATTGTATATTCAGGATGTATACCGTGTAATATTGATCAGTTGGTTTATAATATACATATTATGATATTGACGTTGAATAGGACAGGACATGACAATAGGAACCAGAAATAGGTATAGTTGGTCAAACCAATTTGTCAGTAAATAAAAACAAAAAAACTATATTCATCCTTTTCTTTTGGGTGCTAGTACTAGTGTAAGTCAAAGATAGTATGATGATTCTCCCTGTCTATGTTTGAAATGAGACAGTCCTTTGACAAACTATGTATAGTAAAAAATAGTTGTGAATATCTTGTACATTTTTATTACAATATTAGTCAAGATAATGAAATATAGCTGGTCAAGCAAATCTTGTCACTAAAAAAAGGCGCGAAATTCAAATTTTCTATGGAACGATATCCCTTCGCACCTACATTTTTCAAATTTGCCGCCTCTTTCTACTGACAAGATCTGATTGACCAGCTGTAGGTATTTTTACTTAATAAGATATTTTAATTTCACGTAATGTCCGCATCTAATTTATATATGTGCACGGTAAACAAACAAATGAATGATAAGAAAAGACAGACAGTGTTACTGAGCGGGAGGTGGGGCGAGGGGCGAGGTATAGGTAGGCTATGATAGGCTCTCGAGCGCCGCGCCGGCGACTGACGGACCAGCGCGGCGTATGTATGAATTTCGCGCCTTTTTAACTAGATTTTACTATTACAATGCAAGCTACACACAGAAATTTCTTACTTTCCATAATATGGCTGCGTATATTATTTTATAGTAATAGACTTATTTTTACAGACTCTAATTCAATATTAGATCTTATAGGACAAAAAACGTATATTAATTCTAAAGCATATATCTTATTCTTCTAGCTTTTTAGCTTGCCTATTAACTTATAAATTTAGATATGTTGTTGTGGATTTATTAAACTTTAATTCAATATCGACAAAATAATAAGCTAATTGTAGTTCGACAAAGAAGCACGTTAAAAAAAATTCTAATAATTTTACATTATAAAGCGTCATACATATTATAAACAATGGAACTTAAACATTGCACTTTAATTCAATATTAAAAAATCATTACTAAAAATATATAAATACCTAATTTATATCTAACGCTCGTTCTAACTTTTCATCATATATAGCATATATGCTTAAAAATATGTCCTATATCAGATAAGTATCACTTTTTCAACTTTAGAATTATCAAAACTTTTAGTGCAAAAATCCGGTCCCACTATTGAGCTATATGTTTAGTTTTAGTTAATTTATTTTATAAGGTACCTACTTGTATTAAGTTTGTTATATTTACGAAATTCTTTTTTCATTAAATGTTTATAGGTACGTGTTAGTTATATTTTGGGTGTTAAATAACCAATGTCTAAATTTACAAGACATTATCAAGTTATGTTAGCAATTACAAGACTATCGAACCAGTGGCGCCCTCATTTAGGGAATTGCGTTTTCTAATAAACCAATTAATGTATGTATAAATCAGTTTATTAAATACATACTATAGTTGTCTTGCTGATTCCCCGACTTTTGGTCTTTCTAGTTTTATTTTATTTTATCACATCACTTAAACGGAAAAATGTGGCCACCATTTTGCGTTTAGTTGAAGGGGGGTTTTCAGAAAAATGGTACCGTTTACTTTTTCGAAAAACCATCAGCTTTTGGGTTATTTAGACTCAGAATCACGAGTACCTACGTACTATTGATTGAGACAAAGAAAAAAATGTCTCCAGTTTTTCATACAAATTTTGGGTGTCAGTTTTGTAACGGTCAATACAAAATGTATATGAAAATGCGCTACAAAACTAACATTTTTTTTCTTTTTAAATCGATAGTCCTGGTGATTCTGCGTAGAAATAACCCAAAAGTTTATAGATTTTCGAAAAAAAGTAAATGGTGCACTTTTAAGTGAAAATGCATTAATTGGCTTATTAGAAAACAAATTTCCCCCAATGAGGGCGCCACTGGACGGTCGATGCATTTTAATAATTAAAGCTCATTACATTAATTTTAACTTGTTACACCTTCTCATATATATGTTCAGAAAGATTTTTTTTTTCGTATAATTATTACGAATATAGGTACTGTACCTAATGAAATTTACAGAATATTGCTAATTTTTAGCATTAATTTTCACACTCAAAATTCAAATGATAACGTTTGCTAAGATTTATTCAATAACAAAACTTATAAACCTTAAAATTTATTTATTCATTTTATTAGTTTAAATTTATTTAGTTTAAACTTAATTTTAATAATTGTTAATGATAACTAAATTAACTCACAATTTAAATGATAAATAACTCCAGAAGACTGATGAAGAAGGAACATCAGCAGTAAAAACTTCATTTTGTCTTTTTCACTAACACAAAAAAAAAACTAAAACAACAGTCACTCTCGCCGTCACTGTTGAAATTAACGAAAATGTTGTGCGCAGACGCAGCATGAATGGCGTAACTGGCTAGGGCAGGTTTGGTTGTAGAGACGAGGTAAGATAGACTGTTAATGGGAAAGGGGACGGTCGCTTCGCCATAAAAACGTGGCCCCCATTTTCCTCTCTGAATATTGACATTATGGTAAATAATTTTATGTATTTTAACCATAGCTATGTGTGATGTTTGATTTATTTACATTTTTTGATTATTGTAAAAATTAGGAGTGATAAACAGATTTCATACAAATTTTTAAATGCTCCTATTTTTTGTAATACTTAAAAATTCGATAAAAATCAAACGTATGGTCATAGCTGTATTTGATGTACACAAAAAATTGTGTCAAAATATTTTTAGTAATGTTACTTAATATCCAGAGACTGGTCCTCAAGGTCCGAAGCTGCCGGCCTAGCCAAGGTTACAATCGCTATCGCTTCGACAACGAAAAGCATTATGTCTCTCTATCACTCTTCCATATTGGTGCGACAGTGACAGTTGCGTTTCGATCGCTACGGAGCGTAAGCGATCGGCATCTTGGCTACGCGGCCTGGTCCGAAGACATAAAACCTATTCTATTCTATTCTATTACCTAAATAGCGGGAAACCATTGGATGGAGACAGGAGAAGACAGAGAAAGTTGGAAAAAACTGGAGGAGGCCTTCACCCAGACAGGGATCCAATATCCATATAAACAAATACAGTGAAACCTGGATAAGTGGGATCTCAAGGGACGAGCAAATTTGTCTCACTTAAAGAGGTTTACCACTTACCCAGGCTCCCAGTTAGCCAGGTACAAATAAATTTCTGTCTCAAGTACAGAGGGTCCCATTAATAGAGGTGAGAATAGAGGATATAATCTCAGTTATAGAGATGGTTAATAAGGTATTTACTAATTATCTTTAAAAATAAGGTAAAATAATCCTTGTCCTTAAATATTTTTAAAGTCAGTTTAAATATTTCTTTGAATTTATTTTGAATGATTCTCCAAGGGATAGATATTTCAAAATTAAATTAAATTTGATACGGACTTCATTGCGTATTAGAAATTTAATAAATAAAAAAATATTTTTTCGTGTTAGGTATCAAAATTTCAGCTTTCGTTTCGATAGTTTTAACTACTTACATAAATTAACTAAATCAAACTTGAAGTTGTTTAGACACAATTAGGCAAATGCGGAATTTGTGGATAGACTAAGAGAAGAATACGGAAATTGTTCAATGAAGTCCAAGTTAGAGAGGTCATAGATTGACGTTATCTCAGATACAGAAGTCAATTCCCTATACAATTCAAAAAAACAAATAGGAAAATGTAATCTTATAAATATAGTCTCAGTAAAAGAGGTAAAATACACTCTCGGTCTCAATTATAGAGGTAAATGTGACTATAAAATCACAACAACGAATCCCAGTTATAGAGGTTCGTTTCTTCTCAGTAACAGAGGTAATTCAGTGCTAAAGTGTCGGGACCGCACCATGAGTCCCAGCTATAGAGATTTCTCACTTATCCAGGTCCCACTTAACCAGGTTTCACTGTAAAACGACTCGCTCAAAAATACATAGCCAAACTAAAAGGAATATGGAAGAAAAGGCTATGATATAATATATAATATAATATCCAGAGAGGAAAATGAGGACTACGTTTGTATGAAAAGGCGATTTAGCGAGAGGAATTATCAGCTGAGCCCGTTCTCAGATTTGAGAATTTTAGTTAAATATTTCCATCGCGCTGACAGGGGTGGCTAATAAAATTCGTGCGACAAGGACAACAGCACATTAAGTGAAATATCCTGCGTAAAAAACTCAGAAATCGAGCTTTAGTTCTCGATATTTTCCTCCTCCCAAAACTAAACCAATCGTAACGAAATTGTAGAAATGAAATGAGAAAGAAATTATTTGTGTCTAACCGTTTTGAGTTTTTGGCCGTTTTTAGCGCTGTTTGAAATAACCTAGTTCTTATAAAAACAGAATAGAAAAAAACGTACAGACCCAGGTACCTCCTGTTACCTAATATTGAACCGGCACCCTAAAAAGAGTAACTAGGTATATAAGGGTTTGATTATGTTCAATGAAAGACGTTTTGATATAGGTACCTATATTAGTTTTTATTAGACAACTTTACTAAAAATCTCCGTTTCTAGCTATTTTGCTCAATTATTCATTATTCAAGTATCATTTTCTTTACTAAGTAATCTTAAAAACTAATCACTCTTATTACTAAAATTTTATGAGATTAAATTCCCATCCATTCATCATACATTCGTGTTCACCTTAAGTTGCGAGATCTATGTATAAGTATATGTATCAAATAGGCGTATTGAGATAAAAAATAGTACCTATACTAATATTTAAAATACCCCTCAGTACCATCGCCCACCGACATAACGTCCACCGATGGACAGTTAAGAGTGTTGCTACTTGTACTCTCCATTCTCTAAATTGTAATCTTCACAAAAATTTTCAATACTTGGTACATTTACAATTGAAGGGATGTTTACAAAAACAACATAACTGACTACACTGGTTGACACCTGAAACGATTAACCATGTTCTTAAAAAAGTGTTAACCGCTCTAAGCAGTTATGTTCTTTTTGTAAACATCCCTTCAATTTTACATTATACAATACTTTAATCAACCCAGATTGTTCAAACGAGAAAAACTCAGGTACATCGATAAAATCAAAACTAAGTCTATATTGAGCAATAAAACCACGTGACATCAGCCACACCGGTACTCCCTAGCATAAAACAAATGAACACTTAATAGCCACTAATCCATCGGACAAGCGTTTTTGTTTTCTGTCGGGTGTTAGGGCAGCCTTGGTGATGGCGGCGATAGGAGCCTCCACGCACACCCACAGGTTTCCAGCTCCAAAGATTCCAAAGAACGTCAAGAAGATGTTAGCTAAACGCTTAGCCTGTTCGGAAAAACGGATTGTCAAAGAAAATCATGTAGCCACTGTAAATTTACTGCCATCTTTCGACAGAACATTTTTTTTTGTTTAATACGGTGTAGACGTACATGTCAATAAGATACAAAAATAAAACTGTTAGAACGCCATTTGACTTTGATCCTTATTCTTTCACTTATACGTGTCAACTTATTAAATATTAATATAACCGCAATCTACTCGACTATAGGCCAAAGGTATGGTATCTTTTCGAGCGATGGAACTCTCTATTTCAAATTCGCTATGCCACTCTTCTCTTTCCGAACAGACTCAAATATGGTGTATAGCTTTTAAGCTTTCCTATCGGGGGTCAGGGCAGCCTTGGTGATGGCGGCGACAGGGGCCTCCACGCAGACCCAGAAGATTCCAGCTCCAAGGAACGAGAGGAAAATGCTTGCGCTCAGCACCGTCAACTGAAACAAATACACATACACTATTATTTATTTATTTAAACATTACTGCACAATACATGCTCTGAGGAATTGTTTGATATGATGCCAACGGCCGCTTTCTAATTCTATCACCGCACCGCTCGCCATCGGCAGGGTGCTCATCCTCACACCCTAGAACCTAAATGGTCACGTACTATGCGATTTAAGAGGAATTTCCTCCCGCGGACGCTCCGGCTGTGGAATGAGCTCCCGTCCGAGGCTTTCCAGAGGCTCTACAGTCTTCAAAAAAGGAGTGTACAGGTTTTTAAAAGGTCGGCAACGCGCATGTAACACCGCTGGAGTTGCAGGCTTCCTTAGGCTACGGTGACCGCTTACCATCAGGCAGGCCGTATGCTTTTTTGCCACCGATGTGGTATAAAAAAACAATACATGAAAGTACAAATGGTGGAATTAATGCCAGTTCCCTACCAGCCAACCGAAAGATTGAGTTGGTGTAAATTTCAGTGTAGATATACGAGTATTTCATTAAATATCGTGACGTGCGATCGCGTTTCTGCTGTCTATTTTTGTATGGTAGTACGAACAGCGCGCCAAGCGGGACGTTTTGGAAACTCAAAATCCCATACAAAATGACACTTAACGCAAACGCGTACACTACAGATATTTAGACACGGTACCAGGCGTGGCTCACTCCGCGATTTCGTCGCTTTGCTACAGGTAGCTAAAACTCCATCCGTTCGACCCCAATTTTGAGGTTTGCCATAAGCCGCGCGTGGCGCTGTCGCCACCTAGCGGCCATATCTGTGCTGATCGTGACAGACGCGTTTTGTTAGAGAGTGAGTCTTCTCTACCTAGTACTATTATTTATTCTGTGACGGCACTACGGTGCAGAAAATAAGAGACATAAAATAAAATAAAATGTTCGGCGCACTAAAACCATGTTTGAAAATTATCTGAACTAAAAATATCCAGCCATTTTTTTTTAAATATTATGTTTCCTCGTCATTCACTGTAAATTTAGCGATAATGTCTATGTACATACGTAAGTATATTAAGAAGTGTAGCTACACAATGTGATATTATGTAAAACAGCGTGGCATTAACCCCGTGTCGCGTCTTGCGTAAGAGCAAATCATTAATGACGTCGGCTGTCGAACCACACCTGTCGCTCTTGTAAATTCGTACGTAAGTGTGACAGGGAGGCAACACGTCGAACGTGGTTCGCGGTAGACCCTCTGGGCCTATGCTGTTACTACATACACTTGGCGCCAGTGTTGCCAACTGGGCATAAATTATGCCAGATCTGGCATATTTTCACTCCCCTTGGCTAAAAATTTTTCCATTTAGCATCTGGCAAATTTTTTAGCACAATTTTAGTCTAGGCCAAGTTTGCACCAACTTGGCAGCAACAATATGCGCCATCGCCTTAAATATGTGGTTCATATTATTGACTTTTGTGGAAGGATGGACGTCGACGGACTATATAAAGTTGGCCAAACTGATCTTGTCAGTAGAAAAAGGCAGCAAATTTGAAAAAATTATGTGTTTTAAGTGTCTAATTTCAAGTGACATTTTAGCATTTTTTTAGCATATTTCAAAAAACTTTGGCATTATTTTGACGTAATCTAGACATTAGTCTAACATTTTTTCAAAATCCGAATTGGCAACACTGCTTGGCGCTTCCGGGTAAAACCACATGACAAACCGGATTACCGTGAACCGTGCAAGTTTGCCTGGAGGGTTTAGATGTCGCCATTATTATTTATGTAAACATGTTAAGTAATATTAAAACAATTTATATTTTATTTATTACTAAAATCGTTATTTATAAAATATATAAACAGGAAATCAAAGGATATTTCCTTATTTCTTACCCCTCCTATAGTTCGTTTTTTTAGCATAAGAAATAAGGTAAACAATCTTCATGTGTCTTTTAATTAAAAAACATATTTTAAAAATAAATTACTGCAAATATGTAACAATTATGAATCTAATACGATCATTTATATTCTTCTGCTTTCATAAGTAATCGTTTTTGATTTTTAAAAAGCGTTTTTCAATTAAACGACATGTCAAGATCGGTTACCTTCTTGCAAGTTCTTTCTAATGCTAAAAAAAACGAACCACCCACCCATCTACTTCCATTGACTTTTTGTCAGTCAGTCAGTCATTGAGAAAAATTCCGATTTTTAGATGTTTGTATCTTAATAACCGGTTGTGAGTTAGATTCTTGAAATTTAGGGATCTATTAGTTAGCCTAAAGGCTCTTAATAAATGAACCCAATTCATATGTTTCTGTTTAATAATACACTTTGAGTTACATAGGGGTCAAAAGTGGCTCCAAATGGTTCGTGTAATAATTACATACATTATATGTAGGTATAACGACACACGGTCGCTGCGTCGCTCTCTTCTTTTGAACTTGGCTTGACGCGTTGCCGCGTGTCTATGTCGGCGGCCGATCGTAAGATCAGGCAGATCGTAATGTTCCTGTGTAATGTTTTGACGATAAGCACATTAAACCAATATATAAGTAGGTACTAAGTAGGATAGGTTCGTTAGGTTGCTTCAGATGCCCGAAGGGCAAACTGCCCAGAAATAGGAGCCCCGCGTAGCGGGGCTCCGTCGACTCAGGGAACGAGTCGATTTCACGATATGCCTAGGAATTTCACGATATGCCTGATCTTACGATCGGCCGCTGACATCTAGATGAAGTTTCGTACATTCGTTTTGAGAAACATATTAGTAAATGCGAGACGGGATTTGAACCCACGACCGGTTTGGATGACGCACCTGATCACTCGACTATCTTGTGCCTAATAAACTTATTATTTTATAATAATGTTAATTTGGAGACCGGTTAGGTACTTTTATGGTTCAAATACCGTGACATTTTAACAGACTTAATTAACTACTAACAAACAAAGAACTGACTTCACAAAATAGTACCTCTTCAATCATTTTACAAAACTATTCGAAGAAACCAATTAATTGGGAACCTCCTCTTTGAAGCCAAAAAAGTCTAGCTTTAAATATATTCATTTAAAAAATACCGGATCTAAGCCCCCCCCCCCACATCTGGCGTCTTTCGAGCGTCGGCGTCTGTCGGCGTCGGTCCAGCGCTATGGAAAATGACGTCGCTGCGCAGTTGCGTCGACGCTGCGTCGACGTTGCGTCGACGTCGGCCATAGAATTGTAGACGCCGACGCTCGAAAGACGCCAGATGTGGGGGGGCCCTTAGGTACCAAGTACGATTATTTTCACGATAAGCAATTGAAATTTGGGTATAAATGGATTTGTTATACAATTTCCTTTCTGATATTTGACCCCCTATTCCATAAATAACGATATACGAGGAAACTTTAAGCAGTACAGCGGCAGCTACATAACGGTGCGTGTATGGCGAGCTTTATTAGCCAATCGTCTCACCCCCGGATTATTTTAGGGCCCCCCCACATCTGGCGTCTTTCGAGCGTCGGAGTCTACAATTCTATGGCCGACGTCGACGCAACGTCGACGCAGCGTCGACGCAACTGCGCAGCGACGTCATTTTCCATAGCGCTGGACCGACGCCGACAGACGCCGACGCTCGAAAGACGCCAGATGTGGGGGGGGCCTAAAATGCTCTAGTGCAGAAACGTATCATTTTCTGCACACCTTTTAAAACAACAATGACCCTCTTTCAGAGCATGAGAAATGAAAGCTTAATTACGTGTAGGTATACGCGGTTAAGGCCCATTTTCATAGAAAATACTGTGTGAAAATAGTGTACATTTAAATCTACGGAGTTGTCAGCTTAACAAAACATAATATGTTTCCAATAAGCTGTTGTTTAAATAAGATAATTAGACCCTGACACCGACCCTGGTAGGGTCTAATTACGCTAAAGACGAGCCCTACGAGTCAAGAACAACAAGCTTGTAAAATGTGGGAAAAAAGGACGAATTTGAATATTATTATGACATCAACCGTTACGTGAATATACTCGTTGTTAGTAAAAATTGGTGGGCGCGAGAGGCGCTCCGAATAATCTTATACCCTTTAAACGAGCCACAGGCCTATTCGGATTTCGAGATAATCACAAGATCTAGAGACGATTTAGAGATCAACTAGATCTACATTAGATATCGACTAGATGTGACTTGGATATCTTAGTGTGTATTTTTATGTCCCAATAAAGTTAGTAACATAAGTAAGTCATAACTTGTCGAAATCGTTCAAGAGGACCTCCAGAATCGCGGAAACGTCAAATCTTACAAATATATTTAAACTATCCATATCGTAACTTGTTGAAGACTAGTAGAAATCTAATTCATTTTCCGAATCGAGCCGCCATTCTCGTATAATTATATGAAAATTTTGGGGATCTATGAAACTGCTCTAACGATTTCGATGATATTTGCTATATGGGGGGTTTTCGAGTGCGAAAAATCGATAAAGCTACCCTTACCTAAGGGTCCCTACCCTTATCGAAGGGTAAGCCCTTACCAGGTTAGCTGGGAGAGATCCCTTAACGGGATAAGTTCGCCTTTGTCACATTTACTGTATTCTCTATGTGTTATATACTTGTTTTGTGCAATAAAGTGTTTACCACTTATTGACTACCCCACACTAGCGTCTGCGTCGCCCGAGCGACGGCGTCTAGTCATGTCAACTCTATGGCGGCTGCTCTACGCAACGTTGGTGCAACTGCGGGGTGACGCCACTTTCCATAGCGCTGGTTAGACGCCGCGCCGACGCTGAAAAGACCCTCGTGTGGGCCCATAACGTAAAGGTGGCCACTGACGAGCCTTCCAACAATCCAAAATCGGTCCGTGAATGTCAAAAACGTACAATGTTTAATATTAGGATGCCGTCCATTTGGATCATTTAATTGTAACGGCATCCATTTGGAAGGCTCGTCAGTGGCCTGCTTTAGGCCTTCATTATTACACGACTGCCCAAACAAAAAAAGAGTGTGTTGTTTTCAGCGTTCATGTTTGTATGTAGGTATATATTTATTTCATTATAAGTAGTTTGTCTATGACCGAGAACAAATCAGCTAGAGTCTGTTCGGAAAGCGAAGAGTCGTGAAATCTATTGGGCCCCATATTTTTGCGGCCTTCCAAGAGTAACATACTATTGCAGGTGACAGTACTGGTGTTCGACGCGGTTCCAGTACATGTCATCTTGAAACTTAAGTTATATTTTAAAATTGTAAAAAAAATATGTATTTAGAATACTCAAAATGAGCTCTTTCATATTATATCATGTTATAGTTTGGTTTTTCATTTTCACAAAATTCATCTATTTGCGTTACATGTCCGTCTTTGGGTCACTAATTAACATATGTGTACCAAATTTCAATTTAATTGGTTTAGTAGTTTCCGAGAAAATAGGCTGTGACGGACAGTCAGACATCAGACAGAAGCACGAATGATCCTATAAGGGTTCCCATTTTTTCCTTTTGAGGTACAAACCCGAAAAAAAAAGAATTTAACGAGAGTCACGAGAGTAAAAATTTAACCTGTATAATAATAATCCAATATTATTATGGAATAATATTTACATCAATCGGAGAATCTTACATGAATAATGTATATATGAACTTTGAACTTGATCTTGAACTGAGGAGACCGGACGAACTGGTAAGCCCTTAAAGGATGACTCACGCTATACCAGGCCGAGGCGTCCGATATGTAATTTTCTATGACGGTGGTGGTGCTGATGGTGCTTTCCATAGGAAGCTCCGGTTCGGCCCCGGCCCGGTCTAGCGTAAGTCAACCTTAAGTAGGTACTTATTAAATTAATCATGAGAAAATTATGATAATGTTATCAGTAGAACGCCAATTTAAAAATCATTGGTATGACAATACGGCCACATCTATTCTAAACTAGTTATGCAGATTATTTTTGACAGTGGCATTCATTGGTATTATGTATATAGGTTCCTATATGCCTATACATATATTATGATTGCGTCATTTGGCACACCAACTTTGTCATTAGAAGTAGACAACAAATTTAAATAATATAGGCGCGAAGAGTAGACTTCTCGTAATTAATATCAAAATATAACTTTGCTAATCCACGAAAAGAATTTCCGCAAAGTGACTTCTGTTTTTATTCATTATTTGACTTCTCATAGAAAATTCAAATTTCGCGCCTTTTTCTACTGACAAAGTTGGTGTGTCTGAGTATATTTTAACTTTTTTTTTATATCAGACTATACATAGAACTTTGTGTATCCACTACACATGTACTGAAGATTGTACGTACCACATAGTAATCTGTCATATGCACAGGGGCAGTGACAGCACCGACGAGACCACGTTGGAATAAGGTATGTAGCAAGAAAGCTCCGTATGAGACTCGCCCGCTCCACGCCCATCCACGCCACTCCACTATGCCGCGGTACACACCTGCAAAGAATACAATACTTTAATATTTTTGGATTACAACAGAAATCACACACATACATACATCACTAGCTCAGTGACCCAAAGAGGATCTTGGCCTCTGACAAAAGAGAGCGCCACTCTGCCCTATTCTCCGCCACTTCACGCCAGTTGGGTATTCCGAGGGCAGACAGGTCTTTTGGGCTTCGTCACTCCAGCGGTATCTGGGACGCCCAGACGGACGTTTACCCCCGGGTGCCCTACATACGCTCTTCTCACAGCACGATCCTCCCCCATCCTCTCCAGGTGACCAAGCCAGCGGAGTCGTGTGGCTTTGATTTCGCCAATTATATTAGGCATCGCAACCAGCTCCGCAACAACGATCACAATCTATTTATATTATCTGTATTCTGTACCCCAAAGTTAAAACATATTAAACCCAATAATTTGAGAGGTACTCTATGGAACAAATTATTGGAAGACTTGTTGTTTAAGAAAATTCAAGTTTCTAGTTTAACAGCTTGTGAGGGCCCTGTCGGGACGGCTGATTGACGCCACAGGGGATCCCAGAGCTGGCGCGTATTTCTCGCAACGAATCGCCCTGGCGGTTCAGCGAGGAAACGCCGCCAGCGTAATGGGTACCATGCCACAGGCGGACCTGCTAGAGGGGGTATTCTTTTTATAATTAGGTTTTTATTTTATAGGTAAGTTTCTTTTATTTTAGTATTAATTTTAATTTCTTTGTAGTTTTAGTTTATTTTAATAAGTTATTTTATATTCAATATGTTATACATAGATAGTTTATTTGAAATAAAGTATTTATGATTATGTAGATATGTATCTTATGGTTATGGCCCCATAGATATGCGGAAACTCTGGTTTCAAAAGTTGTCGTTTGACCAGTGACCTTCCACAAAACATGCGGCGCTGATTCTACAACCAATAACTGTATATGAGACCAATATGGTTAATTTATCGATTGTTTGGGTTGGTATCAAGCAATCCAAACCACTTGTACCAGCTCACTCTCTAACTTGAAGACACAGCTGATAATAAAGACCACGCACGTCTGAAATACCGGCGTATACAATACCGGGGACCTAAAGTGGGACTAAAGTCCTCCGGAGAGGATCACCACCACTAGTAGCCCAGCTTACCTTTTATCTTGAAGACACAGCTGATAATAGTGATAATAAACTGTACCATACATGTCTGAGAAACTGGCTTGAATAACAGTCCGTATAGTGCATTAAGAATTCTCCTGACTGGTGACCACTGTTGTGGTTAGCTAAGGTTATGACAACTTGATGTTTAATCCATACTGTCCATGCTAATATTATAAAGGCGAAAGTGTGTCTGTCTGTTTGTTGCCTCTTCACGCTTAAGCCGCTAAATCGATTTAGTTGAAATTTGGTATAGAGATAGTTTGAGTCCCAGAGAAGGACATAGGATAGTTTTTATGTCGGAAATCATCCCTGAAGAGAGTGCAAAGTGGAATTGAAAGAGTTAATGAATGCCTAATAAGCAATGCGCGAATTTAATGATTGCTATTAGCACTATCCAGACGCTATACCTACTTTAGCTGCTGTCACTAATTCCACGCAGACGAAGTCGCGGGTAAAAGCTAGTTGGTATGTATATATAGGTATATTATAGGACATTTTTACACAAATTGCCCTAAGCCCCACGGTAAGCTCAAGAAGGCTTGTGTTGTGGGTACTCAGACAACGATATATACATATAATATATAAATACTTACACATGTATACAGAAAACAACCACGACTCGGGAACAAATATCTGTATCATCATACAAATAAATGCCCTTACCAGGATTCGAACCCAGGACCATCGGCTTCATAGGCAGGGTCACTACCCTTTAGGTCAGACTGGTCGTCAAAAGTTGGTATATATTTGAACCTTTACTTTAAAACCAACTCACCTTCTAGCTTAAAGACGCAACTAATGATAAACAGCACCACACATGTCTGGAAGACCGGTTTGTACAGGGCCGCGTACAACACGCGGAGCGCCACCGACGCTCGGGGACCGTCCGGATAGAACAGACCTCCAGACAGGATCACACCCACGGCTATGGGGAATAGCAGCCACACGATCCATCTGAATTTCTGAAAGAAAAAAACTGATTAAATAGGAAGTTAATCAAGGAAGTAAATGAGTAGCACAGAATTGATAAGCGTTAGAAAGATTAGGGCCATGCTGAAATTTACTTAAATTTTCATTATCTGCCAGTGAAAGAAGTGAACGAAATTCCCACCCCACCCCAGGAGTCAAGACACATCTGTGATCGATGCATCCAGAAATGACCATTGGCCTATACAGTCATCGCAGTCGATGTAGGCTGTAGACTACCTACCTCCTCAAGATTCCTCCTTAGTCGCTGCAACTTATATTGTACTATCCAGCCAGTTTGAATTTGGAATTAGTGGCGCGAAAATAACGTGAATTGTAGTAATAGGAGTATGCGTTTGATCAAAGTACAGTCGCCATCAGATATATCAGAGCGACCTACCTTCTGAAAAACATCTGAACACGCACTCTTAGCGCCTTGACAATGCAGGCAGTCTTAGATATTGGTATTTGTAGCAGCTGCCCAGCTATATCTGATGGCAACTGTACCTTAAATCTGCTCATATCCTTCCCCTCCTGTTGCCAGTAGTAGGTCAGGAAACCACCAGCCAGCCCCAACATGTAGGTGGGCAGGTTTGTGTGGCCCCAGATGTAAAGGAGACAGTACCTTAAATCTGCTCATGTCCTTTCCCTCCTGCTGCCAGTAGTAGGTCAGGAAACCACCAGCCAGCCCCAATGTGCAGGTCGACAGGTTCGTGTGGCCCCGGATATAAAGGAGGTACCTTAAATCTGCTCATGTCCTTCCTCTCCTGTTGCCAGTAGTAGGTCAGGAAACCACCAGCCAGCCCCAACATGTAGGTGGGTAGGGTCGTGTTACCCCGGATGTAAAGTAGACAGTACCTTAAATCTGGTCATATCCTTCCCCTCCTGCTGCCAGTAGTAGGTCAGGAAACCACCAGCCAGCCCCAATGTGTAGGTGGGCAGGTTCGTGTGGCCCTGGATGTAAAGGAGACAGTACCTTAAATCTGCTCATGTCCTTCCCCTCCTGCTGCCAGTAGTAGGTCAGGAAACCACCAGCCAGCCCCAATGTGTAGGTGGGCAGGTTCGTGTGGCCCCGGATATAAAGGAGGTACCTTAAATCTGCTCATGTCCTTTCCCTCCTGTTGCCAGTGGTAGGTCAAAAAACCACCAGCCAGCCCCAACGTGTAGGTCGACAGGTTCGTGTGGCCCCGGATATAGAGGAGGCGGAAGGTGTCGTCGGTTGCGTAGAGATTGCGGTATTTTCTGTAATAATTAGTCAATACATTACAAGATATCCCATAAGTATGTGAAATACATAAAGAAGACCTATCAACTATTGGAAATCATCTTCCTAGCGTTTGTACCGACTTTTCTCCACGGCTCATGGAACCCCAGGGTCCACTTGGTGATTAATCCCAAGAATTATGCGTATATTCCTTTTGGAAATAAAAAGTTTTTCTGCATCGGCTTAGAAAATAGTCAGGTGTCTGACGTATGTCGTCGGGTCACTAACACCCTTAGAGCCCTATACCGGCTTAAAAATTTCCTTCCGACTGGCACCAAGGTTCTCCTTGTACAGGCTCTTGTGTTACCTATTATAGACTATGCTGATGTGTGTTACGCGAATATCACAGAAGTCTCTCTGAGCAAACTGGATCGGCTTCTTAATAACAGCATCAGATTTATTTTCGGACTCCGTAAATATGATCACATATCTGCATATCGCCGTCGACTTAACTGGCTCCCTATTCGTGAACGGAGGTCGTCACGTATTCTGTGCACACTATACACTATCTTATTTGATCCAAATGCGCCAAAATATCTTAGATCCAAATTTCATTTTATTACCGCCCGAGCAGGTTGCACCCTTCGTGAGTCCCGCAGTCTCAAGCTTTCTTTTCCTTCTCATCGTACCGGTTTTATCTCTAACTCCTTCACCGTTCAGGCGATCCGGCTTTGGAATGATCTCCCACTCAATATCAGACAGGCTCAAACCAAGCTTTCGTTTAAGCGCATGTTACGTACCTAAGCATTTCTTCGACAAACTTACTGGTTAATTGTCCATCGTAGGCATAGTATTCTTTGCACTGGGTACATAAAGTAATATATATGTAAGTTTATTTAATTATAGTATGTATATGTAAGTTTATTTTCGTTAGTATGTATTATATATCGCTATTTTTTTATGTCTTAAGTTACCTATTCTGCGTTTTTTTTTTGTTTAATGCCTGCACCTACTACTGTTTCTGTTTAGCCTGGTGGTTGACTGGTAGAGAATGCCTTTAGGCATTAAGTCCGCCATTTGTACTTTATTTGTTATATTGTGCAATAAAGATTAAAATAAATAAATAAATAAATAAAATAACAATATTGGACGTTTCATAGAGACAAAAAATGTTACATGATTTTTATCACAACTTTTTCTACCATCGATCAAAGTATCATTCCAGATAGTGTGAAGGCGACAACTATATCCTGGTGCGCGCTGCAGTGATTAACAGTATCTGCGCCGCATCCCACCAAAGAACACACAAATAAGACCATCATCTCAAATATTCCAGTTAGGTACATCTTACTCAGGCGCCTGAATGACAATAGCATCAAGATCCTGCCAATAGGTGTGGGCTGCAGTATTCAGCAGTGAGAGCAGCAGCATGGGACCAGCGCTGTGACGCACCACGAAGCGCTTCAGTATTCGATATATTGCCACTTACTCAGGCGACTGAATGACAACAGCATCAAGATCCTAGCAATAGACGTGAGCTGCAGTAATCAGCAGTGAGAGCAGCAGCATGGGACCAGCGCTGCGACGCACTACGAAGCGCTTCAGTATTCGATATATTGCCACTTACTCAGGCGCCTGAATGACTACAGCATCAAGATCCTGCCAATACGCGTGAGCTGCAGTATTCAGCAGTATCCAGGTTCGAATCCCGGCAGGATCGCCATGTAAGGTAAAGGCGTTGAGACAAACAACTGCTTGCTATGTTATTTGCAAATATTGGTATAATGCCCGTCAAATGATACATGTGTAGGCTAACACCGTATGTGTGGGTAAGGCACACACTACAAACCGCTTCAGTATTCGATAAATTGCAACTTACTCAGGCGACTGAATGACAACAGCATCAAGATCCTGCCAATAGGTGTGAGCTGCAGTAATCAGCAGTGAGAGCAGCAGCATGGAGATGAGAGCCGCCGCGCGCCGCCGAGCGCTCCGGAACACCACACAGATGAGCAGGCCTAGGCAGAACAGCTGCGTGTCCGCTGCCAAATACCTAAACAAGAATGGAGCTTTTAGAATTAATAATCTTCTGCATAATCGGAATGAAGAATACATCACTGAAGTTTGCGTACAGAGAGAGAGAGAGAGAGAGAGAGAGAGAGAGAGAGAGGTTATTTCATGATTATTTACTTCTATGCAGTTCTGTTGAAAGATAAGCCCGTGGGAGTTTTAATTTATTCAAACTTATAGATGCCCGATCGTAAGTAGTATAGTTTGTATGGAGTGAAAGTGCTAACGTGGTTCAGCCTAAATCCCTCTTGTAATACAAGGTCTTATGATATTATAAGGTACTAGCTACCTGCCCCGGCTTTGCATAAGTTAACAAATTATACACCTAAAAATTTCTCAAGAATCACTCTATTGATACCTAGGTAAAAACCGCATGAAAATCCGTCCAGTAGATTTTGAGTTTATCGCGAACAAAAAAACACATAAACAGACAGACGTGACGGGGGATTTTGTTTTATAAGGCGTCACTGCAGACCTCGTCGGAGATGGCGGGACGAGCTTGACGCCTTTGACAGAGACTGGTGGGAGATAGGGATACGTAGAAAAATAAGAGGGAGGCCTTTGCCCAACAGTGGGACAATATGGGGTAGTAATAAATAAGGTGTAGTGATAAGCTAGTGATGAACTCTGAACTTACCAAGCTTGCGGAGCGCAATGCGCATCCCCATACACATAGTTGTTGATGTACAGCACGTGCGCCCACCAGTACTGTCGACAGGCCTCGGCCTCCGCCCCCACCACCAGGCCCCACAGAGGCCCGCTGCCCAACCGACGCATCCATGTGGAAATCGTGGCCAGCACTAGTGCGTATGTAGGAGTTAGCCTGAAAAAGTTTGAAGGTGTCATTACTAAAAGTATGGAGTTTACAAAGATCTAGTGACAAATATTGAGAAAGATATGATAAAGAATATATTACTCGTACGTAGAATTTCATCCAATGGTCATGCACAAATTATATCTTACTTTGCCAAGCCTAGCTTTATTTATTTAATCTTTATTGCAAAACGCCATGCCATGTAGCATTAAGTCCGCCTTTTGTATGTTTGTATTTTCCTTCGTGACAATATTGGGAATTTTATGCACTAACTATGGTAGTTATGACTAAAGTAGGACAAAATCTTTAGGCAGTTTATTGTGAACTGTCCCAACTGGAATTACGGCAGATGACAGAATTTCCGTCAATTCCATATAAGAATCCTCATTGCAGTACGGGTACCTACGGGTAAAGATAAAGGATGACTCACGCTAGACCGAGCCGTGGCCGGGCCGGAGCTTCCGGAGCGTCGTTTTCTATGGAAAGCATCACGTGATCACCGGGGCTCGGGCGTAGCACGGTGCGGGCCCGGCCCGGTCACGTCCCGGAGCCTCCTGACAACCTATTTTTCTCTTCGGGTGGTATTTTCAATGAACCCTAGCAAACCTTTGTTAAATTTTGTCCTTTTCAAACATACTCAAAAGTCAATATGTATTGCATCTCATAGGTTTAAGATACGGCTATGAGTAATTCAGTAGATAACAAGTAATTTCGTAAAACAACAGCTTTTTTCAATGTCGACAACTAAAATTAAAATATTATGTAAATATAGGAACTAATGTAACGACAATTGTCAACTTAACCTTGACACTAATTAACCTTCACTTTGGAAAAATATTTTTCTTTGATAATGAAGGGTACACGCGTACAGCCTCACTGACAATAAGCGGCCACCGTAGGCTGTTACGGACACTTGCGATTCTAGTGAAATTTTAAGGACATTGTCGACCCTTAAAGTACACAAGGATTCACTGTGTTGACACTGTTGACATGCATTTAAACAAATTAGAACAAATATATCGACCAGCTCCTCCTGGCTGTTCCTACATGGCTCTTATTGGCCATGACCTGTTTAGGGTCTTCAATACCTCAACCACTTCAATAATACGCCCTTGAGCCACTGACTTCAGGACATCCAGTGGCTTTCGAAGTGGAACTTTAGATTGAAAGCCAAGAGAAAGTTACTTGGCTGCTATAGGACAAGATCTGTTTGAATGTTTATGCCTTAACCACCGCAGCAGCACGCTCTTGGGCCATTGGCTCCAAGACAAGAAGTGCCGTTCAGTGTGAATCTGAAGATTGTAAGGTCAAAAGAAAACTGACCATTACGAAGAACGTGTGGGTGATGACTATCATCGGTCAGAATCTGCCTTCATACCTTAACCATCGCAGCAGCACGCTCTTGGGCCATTGGCTCCAAGTCAAGGAGTATCGTTTGGAGATTTGAATATTGTAGACTAGTATGAAGCTGCACACAAAGAACTTGAGGGTTTCAAGACCATCATCGGTCAGAATCTGTTTTCATACCTTAACCATCGCAGCAGCACGCTCTTGGGCCATTGGCTCCAAGTCAAGGAGTATCGTTTGGAGATTTGAATATTGTAGACTAGTATGAAGCTGCACACAAAGAACTTGAGGGTTTCAAGACCATCATCGGTCAGAATCTGTTTTCATACCTTAACCATCGCAGCAGCACGCTCTTGGGCCATTGGCTCCAAGACAAGGAGTATCGTTCGGTATTGATTTGAATATTGTAGGCTAGTATGAAGCTGCACACAAAGAACTTGAGGGTTTCAAGACCATCATTGGTCAGAATCTGCCTTCATACCTTAGCCATCGCAGCAGCACACCCTTGGGCCATTGGCTCCAAGATAAGGAGTGACGCTCCGTGTGGATCTGAAGATTATAGGCTAGTAGGAAGCTGCACATCACGAAGAACGTGTAGGTATCAGGACTATCATTGGTCAGAATATGTCTTCATACCTCAGCCACCGCAGCAGCACGCCTTTGGGCCACTGGCTCCAAGATAAGGAGTGACGCTCCGTGTGGATCTGAAGATTGTAGGCGAGAAGGAAGCTGGACATCACGAAGAAAGTGTGGGTGACGAGGCTGCCGTTGAAGAGGATCTGCTTGAATGGGTCTTCGTACGACTGTCGAATATAATGTATTTCTTAAACTTAAGAAAATACAAGTTACACGTAAGGTAAGGTGAACTATCACCGGGACAAAACAAACACTATACGGAATCGTGTTTGTCTTGCAGCGAGCAATGCTATGCTATGGTGAGCTATGTTCGTCTTACACCACCTTACCTTAAGTTAGTTTTTGTATTTATACTATTTATTAACCCATTTGAATGTCAGTAAGTCTAAGGACTAAAAGCAACGTTCGCACATTAACTGGCCATTATCAGAGTCTGTTCGCTCTTCTCTTTCCGACTCTAGTATTTATATCTTTGCAATAAGGTTTAAGAACTGTCCTTATCTGTGTAGTAGCTGTCTGTGGTGTGTGTGTTTGTGTGTGAGTGATGGTATTAATATTACCTTTTCAATGTAAAGTGGGTTGTCCACGTAGGAATATGACATGATCAACACGCTGTGTGAGAAAAACACGCATACTATCGTCATGGTTCTGAAAAGATGAAAAAATACCAAATTTACAATTGGGCACAATAACAACAGAATATACTTTGGAGATAATAATGCCCTTCAACCTTACGGATTCTGTATGGACTCTGTGCTAAAATTACCACAATCAATAGCAAAATCAGCCCACCCAAGGCACCTAAGCTGGCCTACTTTAAATTAAAATCATAATTTTATAAGTGTGAATGGGTTAGAATTTTGCGTCCATGTTCGCTGGTAAATATCATAGAAACTAAGAGGATGTAGGATGATGATCCTACGATATAGGATCGTACATCCGATATCGGATCAGACAATGTGAAAACGCTCTTAAGACGAAACAGGAGCTGAGATTTAAATATTTTAGGTAAATATACCCGTCTCGCTAACGGAAGCGGCTCCTAAAATATCCTATCCTAATATCAGTTTTGAATACCACGCCTCTCTTGAAGGGCTCTAGCGCCTTAAAAAACAAAAATATCAAAAAAAGCTAAACGGTTCGACACAGATACTGACAATATAAATCTGTGTTGAAAAAATCATTGCTCTAGCTTCAAAACCCACGGAGGAAACAGTCGAGTACGTTTGTATGGAGAAATGACCACTCCTGTTGGCTCTTACTCGTTTGAGTAGGTTGAATCTTGGGTCCGGTCCCATACCTCCCGGCGCTGTCAGTTGGTGTCAGGCTCTCTTCACATTTCGAATCTCGCGGTTGAGCCTGGTTACTAACCTCAAGCCATTGAAGTGTTTGAGGCGGTTGAGCCTCGGGTCCGGCTAAGCCTCTCGGCGTTATCAGCTTGGAGTCCGACTCTCTTCACACTTCGATTTTTACGGTAGCCGTCCAGATTACTTACCTCAAGCCATTGAAGAGTTTGAGACGGTTGAGCCTCGGGTCCGGCCCGACGCCTCCGGGCGCTGTCAGTTTCCGCCAGTTGCGACGTACTGAGAACGCCAGCAAAAAAGGATTTCCTGGAAACACAGGAATATATCCATTACGGCTCGGCCACGACATCACGCGACTGGCGACGGCGGCAGCGACAACCATAGGTGGGAACGAAAGGTCTGATCGCTGTGTCTCGCTTCAACGTATGATTACCGCTGCCGCCGTCGCAAGTCGCTCAATGTCGTGGCCGAGCTGTTAAGGCGTTATCAATAAATGCGAGTAGCATTGTAGCAATATAGGAACTCGCAAAAAACACTCATCAATAAGTAAATAGACTCCAATGTGAAGGCCAGCCAGACTTATCCCTATGCCACACTTACCCGTATTAACCTAAGTTACCTAAGTACATTTGTCCCATTAGTTTCAAGTTTCAATTGCCCTGGCTGACCTCTCTGCATTGAGTATACCGGCGCAGCGGTCAGAAAATTACGGTCACAAAAGAAATACCTAGGTACCAGTGGCGGCGCGTCCATAAAAGCCGATTCCCACCGGCTTGCCTGTTTTTGGACGTTTGAGCAGAGTTGCAAAGGAAATATGTAAGCCAAATTAGCACCGGCTTGCCTATGGATATGTTTGACGCGCCGCTACTGCTAGGTACTAAAAATATTATAATTAATTAATTATGATAAGTACTTACATAGTTACATACTGATATAATATCAATCAAGGACCCTTATTATGGGTAGTTAATTATCTACTAGTATTGTTATTGCAATAAGACTATTAAATCATAAATAATCGTGTATAAATTAAAGGTAATTTGTGATTATTTTATAGATATACAGGTATAGATGGTCAAGCAAATCTTGTCAGCAGAAAAAGGCGCGAAATTCAAATTTTCTATGGAACAATAACCCTTCACGCCTACACTTTTTAAAATTCCCGCCTTTTTCTACTGACAAGATTTGCTTGACCATCTATAGGTACCTGTTAGACACAGGGTCAAAGAGCCAAGGAAGATCATAAACTAAAAACATTCGGAACTACAGTACAGTACAATACCTACAGTTACAATTACGTTTAAAATTTACAAGTTACAAGTTGATTGTAATTAATTAAACGTACAGTCGTGTTCATAAATATGTATTCATTTTTTCACCTTATTCCAATAGGTTAATTTCTAATGCTAAAAAAGACGAACTATAGTCAGACTAAGAATAATCTGCAGCGGATTTGATAGCCCACGCAGTGAAAGTGTTATTTTAAACGTCAAACTTCTATGAAATTATGACGTATTAATGCCACTTGCACTGCGTGGGCTATCAAATCCGCTGCAGACTTTTTTTGGTCTGACTCTATATGAATACATTAAGAGCCCATCAACCTAGCGCCACTGCTAAATAATCGTGATCATTTAAATGTAGCTTTCTCCTCATATCTGTTGCCGACTGTGTTCGCGCGGCATAACTGCCTCCACGTGACTGTTGTACTAACCTTTTATTTAGGCGCTCAACTTCGTGGTAGGTCAGATAAATTTCGCAATCATAAACATCATGATTTAAACTTTCACGATTATTAAACATTATCAAACTGCACAACGGGACTTAATCGCGTATTTAAGTTTTAAGATTTACCTCCGACGTTTCGACTGAAACGTTCAAACTGATAAACAAGACCAAGTGCGGGTGGTTCGAAAAACTCGCGCGGCTAGAAGATGTTGATGTCAACTTGAGCCAGTCTTCTCCGAGACCACGGGGACAACGCCGTCCTCGAAACGTCGGAGGAAAATCTTAAAACTTAAATACGCGATACGTCCCGTTGTGCAGTTTGATAATATCATGACATACTACGTACAAACAGCAAGACTCTTTTTTTTTATATATATATTTATTGGTTCACCAACAATTGTTTACACTTTGTAAAGTATAACTACAAACGTTTTAACTATTATCGCTTAGCGTAACAATTACTTAAAGGTAAACACCACATGCATTGAATAAAGTAAGATAATTGCATTTGCGTTACATACCTAATACCGTTTACAATAATAATGCAGGCATTAACACTCTTAACTGTCCATCGGTGGACATTATGCCTTTTGTAGTAAAGTTTACCGATGGACAGTTAACAGTGTGGGTGATGGTACAAATAAATTTCTCTGTACAAATCTACCAACAGATTTAGGTTCAAAACTACGTTTAGGTTCTGACTGAACCCTTTTTGGGACGTTCTACAGTCGCCATCAGATATATCGGAGCAGCCAAGGTGTTCACAAATATGTGAACAAGCCTCTATTGTCAGGGCATTAGAGTGCGCGTTCAGATATTGTGAACACCTTGGCCGCTCCGATATATCTGATGGCGACTGTACGAGAATTGCCTTTAATGACAGCTTCCTTAATCAAAGGCGTAAAGAATATACTGTTAATTTGTTACCCAACTCATTATGAGATATTAGATTCCAGACCAAATATGCTTTTTCTCAGACCAAACTCTTTTTCCAGACTAAATCTTAGATTTTCGAGAAGCATTAAAAGTAATGTTTGGCATTTCGTAAGCGACATTTTCATGGAATGCTGATTTTAGGGATACCTATTTATGCAAATAAGGGTTTAATCAGAAAAAAACCGGGCAAGTGCGAGTCGGACTCGCGCACGAAGGGTTCCGTACCATAATGCAAAAAAAAAAAACAAAAAAAAAAGCAAAAAAAACGGTCACCCAGCCAAGTACTGACCACTCCCGACGTTGCTTAACTTTGGTTAAAAATCACGTTTGTTGTATGGGAGCCCCATTTAAATCTTTATTTTATTCTGTTTTTAGTATTTCTTGTTATAGCGGCAACAGAAGTACATCATCTGTGAAAATTTCAACTGTCTAGCTATCACGGTTCGTGAGATACAGCCTGGTGACAGACGGACGGACGGACGGACGGACGGACAGCGAAGTCTTAGTAATAGGGTCCCGTTTTACCCTTTGGGTACAGAACCCTAAAAAGGCTTTATTTAGCCGTGTTCTTAAAAGAGAAGTTAACTTATTTACTGTGTATAAACTCAAATTGTAATTTTTAACAACATAAAATATACCTTTGCCGTCTAATTCGCATAAGTAGACATCGTAGAGGCTTCCGCCTACATTGCACACAATCAACAGTAGATACACCGCTGCTACCACATAGTCACTCATATCCAGCTCTTCTTCATCACCTTCCCGGTTACAATACTGTATTCTATTCACTGTGGCGTGTAATTTGTAGTCCCTCCATATAGAACTGTTCAGGCATGCCTCAAGGATCACCTCTAGGTCCGCTGTTTCATTTAGCCTTCTATTGTGGATGAAATCTTTACATGTCTTTGTAACACACAGTCCTCTGTGTATCTGTGTGTGATTGAAGTGTTTTATTGTGTGCTCTGAATAACCCTGAAAAGAAAATAAAAACTGATTTTAACTTTATAACATACTTAACAAATAACTCCCTCTTAATACGTAGCATGAAACAGGAGCAATTAAATGCTCTACGTACCTATATGATTCTAAATGATTCTATGATTCTTGGTATTACAGTAATTAAGTAAGTAAATATTCTTTATTGCACCAATAATCATACATCTTACATACATGTAAAATTACAAAGAAATTTTAGTGGAACAATAGAACCCGGTAACAACAGGCGGTCTTATCGCTAAAAAGCGATCTCTTCCAGACAACCTTACAGACAGTATTATAATTTATGGGCAGTCAATCAGTTCAAATGCCTGCAGGTACCTGGCACTGTTAATTACTATTTAAATATTATAGTTCTTCTAATATTTAGTATTAGTTTTAATTAAGTTATATTTTATAGGTAGATAACTTAGTTTATAGTTCCTTGATCATATATATTCTAGCAATTTATTTCGTAATTTAGCGTGTCACATATTTGTGCAGCCTTCGAAGTGTAACATATTATTGCAGGTGACTGTACACATTTACGTTCTAATTTGACAAGTTTTGCATGTTACATGCACGCAAGCTGTTTTTCGCATGTCAGCGTTATTATTTTGTATCATCCACAACTTGTGGTTTTTCCAGAACGATGTTATAGCAATTATAGTAATTAAAATATGTATGTAGTTATATCTATATCAGTGTACTTACACGACACGACAGATAAAATGTCTATTTGTTTGATGCAATAACATATGATCGTCGATGATATGATCGTCGCCCAAATCTAATGTTTAATTTGTCTTTGGTTTTTATTTGTAGTTTCTTTGTATTGTATTTTTTTTAGTTTCACTGTGCCTTGGTTTTATTGTAATGCTGTGTTACTTATATGACTAATAAAATAATAAATAATAATACGATAAACAGTACAATTTAACTAACAAAACAAAACCAAATGCGAGTCGGACTCGCCCAACGAGGGTTCCTTTTAATATTTGTTGTTATAGCGGTAACAGAAATATGTACCTACATCTGTGAAAATTCGTTGTTACGGTAATCAAGAATTTTCCGAACGTGCGTGAAGACTTAATTAACACGAGTAGTAATAGCGGTACACCGTGAAATTCGGGAATCAGCTGCAAATGGTGTTAGAGGTATGAAAATCGGCACGATTAATCTTTAGACCATTTGAATCAATTTGACCCGCAGCACCAAAAACAAAAAACAAACGGAAAGGAGTTATGACGTCATCTTTTTTTTGTATGGAAAAAGAAAAAAAAATGTTCAGAAACCTATCGTGTGTGGTATTAAATGAAAGGGCATTTTGAGCCGGTTCTAAAAATATATCACATTATTATATTTCCGTCACTTGCATTCAATTAAAATAAAAAGAATTTTCAAAACATACCAAGTTTGGGCTCCTCCAGATACGAAACCGTTGAATTATTTTTTGTAAAATATACCTCAAGTAATACCCAATATCCTCATATCTAGCCCCAAGAAATTAATTTTGAAAATATTTAGGGTTAGTCTTTTTTTTTTAATTTTATAATTACTAATTGTGATCTATCAATCTATCAATGAAACGGCCTCCTAGCCTAGTCGATAGTGACCCTGCCTATGAAGCAGGAGGTCCCAGGTTCGAATCCTGGTAAGGGCATTTATTTGTATGTTCATCATCTTCATCACACAAATAAATGCCCATATACACATATATACAAGCTCTGGTAAGGGCATTTATTTGTGTGACGATGATGATGAACACACAAATAAATGCCCTTACTAGGATTCGAACCTGGGATCTCCTGCTTCATAGGCAGGGTCACTATCGACTAGGCTAGGAAGTCGTTTCATTGATAGATTGATAGATCACAATTTGTAATAATAAAAAACTTAAAAAAAATACTAAAACTAAATATTTTCGAAATCAATTTCTTGGGGTTTGATATGAGGATATTGGGTATTACTTGAGGTATATTTTACAAAAAATAATTCAACGGTTTCGTATCTGGAGGAGCCCAAACTTGGTATGTTTTGAAAATTCTTTTTATTTTAATTGAATGCAAGTGACGGAAATATAATAATGTGATATATTTTTAGAACCGGCTCAAAATGCCCTTTCATTTAATACCACACACAATAGGTTTCTGAACAATTTTTTTTCTTTTTCCATACAAAAAAAAGATTACGTCATAACTCCTTTCCGTGTGTTTTTTTTTTTGGTGCTACGGGTCAAATTGATTCAAATGGCCTAAAGATGAATCGTGCCGATTTTCATACCTTTAACACCATTTGCAGCTGATTTTGGTCAACCGCTAGCACTAGAGTTCGTAATTCCTGTACCGCCAGTGGCACACACAATGTTTTTCAACACATTTGTGTCGAAAAAAGAGAAAAAAAATCAAACATCGTCAAAATTCAAGCACCACGTGATGACCGATCAGCCGTCATAGAAAATGACATGTTGGAGGCCTCGGCCCGGGCCCGTCCCGGTCTAGCGTGAGTCATACTTAAGTAGGTACTTACATAGATGCTTCCCCGTTCTTATCTTTATATGGAAGTAAACTATTAAAGAGGACGATTTTGTAGAATACCTTATGTATATTTAAGGGCAATAGTCACATTCTGTGGCACTACGCTGGGCAAAGAGAATTTGAAATAGAAGCGTCTTTTCAAAGTAAATTATGTAGCCACACTAAATTTACTGCCATCTTTCGACAAAAGATTAAAACTGTTAGAACGCCTTTTGATTTTGATCCTTATTTTTTCACTATTTTTTGTATTAACCTTTTAACCGCCAGCAATTTTTGATCGAGCGTGCTCGTGTCGCCACCGTCAGTAATTGTACCACGCAGAGTAAGGTTGGCATAGTTACGGGAGTTATAAATGTGCTGTAAAAACCAAATCAGATCTTTGTCTTATTTATCAGACTGTGGCGAAATGAGCTGGATATGTAATGTCTTATATATCAGACTCTGGCGGTTAAAGGGTTAATATGGCTTATTATTAACCGGGCAACTAAAATATTAAACAGGAACTTTCACTGAGCATATAATAATACATATAATTTAGCGGTGCATTAATATTTTAGCACTAATAAATGTATATTAGCCTCAAATTTAAGCATCATATTATTAAAAAACTGGCAGCAAAATCAAGCCACCCAAAAAAAATATAGGGAACTTGAATTGATAGGTTGGCGTCTAAAATAATAAGTTGGCAGCTAATATTGTAAAGCGATCATAAAATTTTGTTGTTTATATATTTTGTACATATACAGAATACCTAAGATACCTATATACATAAGCTTTAAATACTCCATATTAAAATAATTTAAATTTAAACATATGCATACCTAGTACCATAAATTGACAAATTTCGTAATCCACTTAACACCAGAAATTTAGGTAATACGAGTACCCTACTATACTTATAGTCGAAATTCCTATTCATGAAACACCTAATGGCCATTATACCATTGGGTCTTTAAATTTTTAATTACTCATTTCAATAGTTACAACTGTGTTCTGCCAGAGTCAAAAGATAGGTGCGACGACGAGCGAAGTGAGGAGGAGCGTGTTAGGTTGACCGTGTAGTGACCAAACAAAATATTTTAAAAGAACGTCATTTTAAAATTAATAGATAGCCGTTTTCTTTTTAAAATGTGCGTCATAAATAGTCTCCAATATAATAATTCAGTTGCCAAATAAATATGTATTTGGTACCTGCCTAAAAATAAACAAAAGCCGTAACGGCATTAAAATACATCTCATTTTGATATAGTTTAAGGCTCCGTTTTTGTTGCCAAACTATTAATTTTAGTACCCATTTCTATTATTTTAAACTACCCAAATTCGATTAATTAGTTGACCGGTTAAATACGTGCCTATCTAGACACGCGGCAGCGTGTCAAGCCAAGTTCAAGCAAAGAAACTGGCTAGCCAGCGCCAAGTGTAATATTACACGAACCACTTGGTGCCACTTTTGACCCTTCTATAACTCAAAACATCTTTAACGTAAACACATAAAACTACGTGTGTTTAATTATATCCATAAGGACATCTAGAAGCCCAAATTTCATGAAGCTAGCTCAAACGGTTATAAAGATATGAAGGTCAAAATGTCGTAAATTTTAAGACTGACTGACAGACTTATAGTACCTAAACCTAACCTACTTCCAGATGACCTAGAAGGATGAAATTTGGAATCCAGCTCAGTTATTGTGTGAAAACGTAGGAAAAAATCTAAAAATAAAAAAAAGTTATAAAATAGGGGGGGTCCCCATACAAAAAAAACCATTTTTTATTGTGACTGACATATAAGTACCTAAACCTAACCTACTTCCAGATGACCTAGAAGGATGAAATTTGAAATCCAGCTCAGTTATTGTGTGAAAGCTTAGGAAAAAATCTAAAAATAAAAAAAAGTTATAAAATAGGGGGGGTCCCCATACAAAAAAAACATTTTTTATTGTGACTGACATACAGTAGCGACCAAAAGTATTTTGACAATGATAATAACGTTGGTATTGTATGAAACATATTAGTTTTTTCAAATGATTTTTTGATAATTTAATCAATGGCTTAAAAGCTTCTTGAAACACGTAATAAGCTTAGTTTCATCGAATTAAAATATAAACTTGGCAACAAAAAATGACAATTTACGGGTTTAAAAGTATTTTGACACGGTTCTTTTTTACGATTTTTTTGAAAACAGAGCCGCAGAATTTCAATATTTTGGAAGTAATTACATCTGGATACTTCTCTTAATATGCCAAACATAAAGCATATTCGAACGATTTCAAGCAAGCTGGTGCGGCTGCACTTTAGAAAGATAAGTAGCAAGCTGAGGTTTCGCGGACTTTTGGTGTATCACTGCATCTGATTTCTGTCTGAAATAAGCAGTTCAAGGCTCGAAACTGCATCACAAATAAGCATAGAAGCGGTTGTCCTCGAAAAACGACTTCTACAACTGATCGTGTAATAAAAAAGATTTCAGTAGAACACCCATGGAAGCGTACAGTAACAATTAAAAATTAACTAAAAAATAACTATAATGTAAAGGTTGTTGTTTTTACTATTAAACTACTCTTAATAGAGCATGGATTACATGGTCGACGCCCATTAAAAAAAAAACATATTTCAGCAAAGAATAAGGTATCCCAATTAGCATTCGCGATTCGTGACAAGTTGTGGACAAGTTCCGATTGCTCAAAAACTTTATCAATCAATCAATCAATCAATATATATTTATTTCAGACCAAAATTACAGTCCATATTTGTTAGTTATGTACAGTACTATTTACTTATAAGTAGAAAGTATTCCCCGATTCTGGCCCCGCCTCAGTGGTCCCCGATCCTGACCCCAAGGCCGAGCCACCGCCCCTGCTGAACCTAAAAAAAAAAAAAAAAAAAAAAAAAAAAAAAAAAAAAAAAAAAAAAAAAAAAAAAAAAAAAAAAAAAAAAGCCCCCCATTTGAATTGATTGCGCTAGGTCTCAGCAGTGCCCGGCGCCTCCTTCAGGGACTTACGAAATACGCTAATTAAACAATACACCTTGTTCACCACGGTAACAATAGGCTTATCGACCCTTTTCTATTGTTCGATCTCGACTCGGGCGCGCTATTGTGATACTACCTGCCTGGACCCTTTCCTTAACCCACCGACGTCTCCATTCATGCCTTCTTTATGTGTGTATACTGTAGGTGTTTGTGATAGGTATTTTGCAATAGGTATTAGCGACAGCTATTTGCAATAGGTATTAGCGATAGGTACTTATTTGTGATGCATAGGTACTCTAATAACCCGCATTATCTTATTACCTCTTGGAGCTATTTCGATTTATAAGGAATACAGTTCTAACCTTCTTCTGACGTAGAATTTACACTAGTAATCCTTTGGCAGCCTAAACTAACCTTAACCTTTTACCAAACCTAACTTATTCTTCGAAAACCTAACCTAAACCTAACTTGACCAAACCTAACTAAAATCAACCTAACTCATTTCAAACTAACCTGCTTTCACCTAGTCTTCCGATATAAAGTAAACTCGTAGTTACTTGTTTCTTTCTATTATTTAAAAAAATAACGAGGCGTGTGAGGCATTTCTTGTGCACTTGTGTTCATTGTTATAATAGCTTAATTGTTTTATTGATAGACGTCTATTATATTTTATACTGACAATGGATTTATTGTTTCCTATACCTATTCTTTTATAATTTGGGTTTGAGTAAAGAGAACGTCTGTTTAGATGAACTTGTTGATACATGTTACTTTGTGTGATTTAAAAAAAGAACGAGACATGTCAACTGGTTTCAACATGATTTAGTCTAATACATCAACATTTCTTGTGCGTTGCTATTCATTGTTATAACAGCATAATTGCTTTATTAATAGACGTCTATTATATTTTATGCTGACAATGGATTTATTGTTTCCTATACCTATTCTTTTATAATTTGGGTTTGAGTAAAGAGAACGTCTGTTTAGATGAACTTGTTGAGACATGTTACCTTGTGTGATTAAAAAAAAGGAACGAGACGTGTCAACTGGTTTCAACATGATTTAGTCTAATACGTCAACATTTCTTGTGCGTTGCTATTCATTGTTATAACAGCATAATTGCTTTATTGGTAGACATCTATTATATTTTATACCGACAATGGATTTATTGTTTCCTATTATGCTTTTGAATTTGGGTTTTAGTAAAGAGAGCGTATGTATTAGATGAACTTGTTGAGACATGATTTTAACGGTACTGTACCCTGGTCATAGTGACACAGTATAAAAGCCGAAGAGAAATGAGTTTGAGTAAGTATTACCGTCGTGGCAGTCCACTGTATCAGAGCTCCTTGTATCTATTGCAGTATATAGAAATATAGTGTTAATTCAACAGTGAAGTGTTTAAGTGTTTATAGAAAGACCCAACAATGGATGTAAGTATGTCTTTTATTACCGTAACTTACTTTGTTTTGTTTTCACTTGTGTTCTTTGTGTTTTAATTATAAAGATTGTAGACAGTGTGTAAATTATTGTTTTATATTGTTTCAGTTCACTGAAAATACTTTCAAGAACTATTACTACCCGGATAATAATAAAGACGAATCAAGCGATGAAGAGGGTACGCTTGGTTTCAAAGTTAAACAAGCCATCGCAAAGAAACGTTCAGGAAACAATATCGATAGTTTCTTTGAACGACCTAAAAAGCAACCCAAAATTGTGAAACGGTCTTCGAATGTGAGCAAAAGTTCACCAGACGGTGTTGCAAACTTATCATCCGGACAAGACGACGGGGCATATGCATCACATTTGATTAAAATCGAGATATATGATATGCAAACAATTAAAAACATCCCACCCATGGAACACTGGAAGCATGCGGACTTCAGATTGAAATATTTTGCGCTGGAAGACGATTTGGAGCTACAAAATACGCGAAATATTATTTATAACATAACAAAGCAATTAGCTTCTAAGGACAGTAGTGTGAAATATTTTATAGATAATAAGAAACAGTGATAGTTATAATTATTAATGATAGTAGTAGCTTAATGATTGTGTTAACGTATTTCTCATTTTTTACCTCTCCTTAAGTACATTTTCCATGTAACAGATTTTTTGTGTCGTCTCGTTTTTAAGTAACAAAGAATATTAAGAAATATTTTGTAAATAATAAAATTAAAAAAAAATGTATAGTTTAGAATGGTCTTTGTATTATATGAAAAAATAAAAAATCTTATTTAAGTACACGTATTATTTTATTTCACAAAAAATGTTTTAAACATATTCCTTAATATAAGGTCATTACATACAGAATTATCAGAAAACAAACTTAGCATATCTTTCATAGTTTTTCCATGATATTTAAAATACAAATAAACTAAACAATATTCACCACAAACTGAAGTAAAATGGTTTTGAAGAGGTTTATTGTTAAAAAACCACTGTCTGGTGTTTCTTTTTAAAAATAAGTTATGGTAACCTGAAGGCTTCCTTCCGAAGGAATCAAAATATTCTCCTATACCAGTAACATCAATGTGTATGGCAACCCAGTGGGAGCCTGGTTTCGTGTCAGGGTCCAAATTACTAACAATAAAGACAGGTAGATCGACCCAAATAGGTATTTTGTTAGCAGCAAAAACATTTGTTTCAAAAAGTGGGTTTAATTTCTTCATACAAAATTGTATCTCATTAGTATCCATAATTACTTAATTAATAACAATTTTTGTCTTGATGATGCTGCAAACAATGACTACAACAAAATAAAGTAAACGAAAGAAAACATTGTATTTATATAATTATGTTTTTCAACTATTATAATCTACAGATACATCACGGTTTTTGTTTATTTCAATAATGTTATCAAATTCTGCATAAACGATACAATTAATGGTGCTAGTTAGAGCCGAATCAAAGCGTACTTCTATCCGAACACTTCCATGTCTAACAAGATTCCAATGTGAAGTTGAACTAGCAGATAAATCTGGGGTTAAATCAAAACATAACAAACAATAACCTCCACCATAATCTGTTCTACTTATTCCATTACCTTCGTTGTGAAAATGAATACCAGTTCCGGAAAATAAGGTGTGATATGCCGCCGCTATTAAACCAGAACTAAATGACGGTTGTAATGTTTTAGAAGGAATTTCATGACCATCTACAAACAAACTAAATGAATTCATATTATAGTTTTGAAAATTAAATGGATTCAAAGCTAAATTTCCATTAAAACCTGAATTTGATACAAATCCAATAATACACCGTTTAGGAATTTGTCCGAGAAATATATTATCCAATGTTTTACCCTGGACCCCTGATGGTATTGTGAGAACCTTAACTTCTGCTCTCGTAATGGGGTACTTCGCAGTCGTTGTTGCCAATACTTTTTGATGGGCTAACAAAACGCTAGGATTAATTTTTGTTCTTCTAACAATGAGACTAGCATCTGTTATTTGTACTTTAAATTTTTTATCTTGATGACAAATTAAATTAAACGATTCTTTTGATCGGACTAACTTAATACGCAATTCAACGCCATTTATCAAGAATTTCTCTTGGTTAAATATATCGCCATGCAAATGTCCAATCATTTCCACTTGCTTACTCTCTTTGATAAATTCTAGTCTTTTCTGAAATCCTTTGTTGTTGGCGTCAACGGTATCCATAAAATCTGGGGTATCCTCATACCATAACCCACAAGTAAGATGGGTTTTTTTGGCTGCCGGTCCATAGTTGAGAAGATTTTCCATATAAGCACGGTAAGCATATGTATTGTTTGGGGGTGATATGAGTTTTTGATTTAAATATACATCAAGTTGGTTGAAAAGGGAATGTAGCCAGTTATTGGTGGGTCCAACTCCGGCATCTGCTTTTAATTTTGTCCCATCTTGATTCAACACTTTAGCAGTAATATGTAACATTGTGTGTGATAGATCAATGTAGTCATCTCCTGATCCAGGTACTTGAAATTCAATGGGGCCATCATCACTTAAAGATGAAATTGGTTTGTAATGAATCCAATGTCCGCTTTCAATACTTGTTTGAGTTGATGGAAGGGCAAATATATCTAATTCTGATTTTGCACATTCACATGAATGACTGTGTAGAAATGACATTATTTAACTTGAAAATATATCGTTATTTTTATTATTATTTTTACTTCCTCTTCGTCGCGATGCTTTTCGAGTAATGAGCGGTTCTCTTCTTTTATTCGACATTTTATACCCAGATCCTGACATGAGAGAATCAATTTTTTCATCAGCCTTTCTTTTTAGGTTAGCGCTCGCTTCCTTAAATCGTGATCGAATTGAACTATCCATAGGACGAGAATTTACCATATCAGATAACAGACCAACCCCTGCCCCTAAGGTTTCTTTTCCAATGGTTTTTAAACCGCTAGATAACAAAGGGAGCACTGATCTAAATAGTCCACCCAAAAAACTGCCTATACCATGTCCTCGTTGGTATGGAACTCCCTTATAGACAATACCTATCCCAGAGCCGGCTTGGTGTGAATAATAATGTTCGTAAGGACAAGAGACTGACGATCTGTTGTAAATCATTTTACTCGTTGAAAGTGTAGCTTCACGCAAGAAGATCCAAATTGAAATGGTACTCTGACACCAGTCGTTGTTCTTATATCTATTTCAATTGTATCGAACTCTCTTCGTAAAACTGGTACATAATGAGCGGGTGAGAAGATGTGAGTTTTATAAGCTCCATAAATGAACTTAGTTGGATCTAAAGGTATTATTCTGAGTAATGAAGTAATAACATCTCCGACTACTTGTGGATGTATTATATCAGTATAAACAAATATTTGAGATGGTAAACCTAAATATAAATTTGCGGGGTTTTTTCCTAATGTATTTTGTTTTAAATTTGTTCTCGGTTTAAAACCCAATTGCAGACTTAGTATCGGAGTTGTTATGATAGATGTTATTTCTTTATTTGATGTTGCTATTCCAACCAGTTTTGTTAATCCATCATATCGAAATTTTACGTTATTTTTTAACTGTGGGTTTTCATTAAACGCTTGAAGAAAATGATCTATATTATCATATGTAGTGGCTGGTATATGAGTTTTTATATCCACTATTTTTGTAGTTTTATCGGTGGGTGATAACACCGTCTTCTTTAAATAAATGATGTTTTCGTGCTCTTGAACATTATACATGGAACAAGGGTATTGAAATTCCACCAACCCAACTACCCATTCTCCATCTAATTTAATTGTCTTTGGTAATTTAGTTAAGAAATGTGCAGTCGTGTTATCCGTGTAGTAATCTGATGAACTATTACTTAACAAAGTTAGATAAAAACTATTTTCACTCATATTTTCTTTAAGTTTGATTCAGGTATCCAAGAATTAAATTTATTAGGATAACCTTGCCACTTAACTAGTATTTCCTTTCTGCCAGCAACTCGACGCGAGCGTATTATTTTATCAATTTTATACTCGTTGGAGGGGAGGTAAGTTACTTTTTGTAATTCTTTAGAATAAAATGTACCAATGATGGGTTCACCTTCTAAATCCTTTATTGTATAAACAACTCGTGGCGATCTGTTAATAATCGAATCAATAATAAATATTTCATCACTCCAATTACTTTCATAACCTTTTTGAAACACATGCTTATATTTAGTGATTCTAACATGATCACCTACATTTAGTTTTTTAGTTTCTGATGAAATTTGCCTATCTTTTTTGCGATCATATAAATGGCACCAAACAGTCATAATATTATTAGAGCTAACATCAACTGGGCGCATTTTAATGCTAGAATGATAGCTATGGTTGTAAGAATGTAAAAGATCTTGTAATATATTTGTGTAGTTATATGTATTCTTATGAGTGAAGTAACGCCACATTTTCATTTTAAGTGTTCTTTGAAACCTTTCTACTATACTTGCTTTAATGTCGGGGTTATTAGTGGTATAATAATTAATATTTTTGCTCTTAAAGTAATCTCTAACCGCCCTTGAAACAAATTCTGTACCTTTATCAGATTGGATGTGACGGGGAACAGAGTTGGCTTCAGTAAATATGCTTTCAAAACATTGTTTAACAGTTGCTGAATCCTTCTTCTTCATGGCTCTTGCAAAAGCATATTTACTGAATACATCAATAACACAAAGAATATATTTGTACCCATCATTATATTGACTATAAGTACTCATATCACTTAAATCGGCTTGCCAAAGTTCATTAAAGTTCGAGAGAATGTATTTATTTCTAGTAAATCGTCTATGAGTAGGTTTATGCAGCGTGTACGTATCTTGAGATTGTAACCATTTTTTCACTTCCTCTTTGTTCATTTGACCTTTCATTTCCTTTGATAAATTATTTAAACTGCTATAGCCAGCTGGATTAGAGACATCATAGTAGATTCTGTTAATGTCTAATAAGGAGTCCATCTTTCCCACTCTATTTTCTTTCCGGATCTCTTTTGCTCCCGTGTAGCAAGAGGTGTAGAAGTATTATTATCTTTATCTGTTGAGGCTCTCGTCTTCACAGATGTGGAGGGGGTAAAGGGTTCAATCAAAGGAGTACCTTTAATAAATGCTAAATTTGTAGGATTACCTATGCATGACCTAGGAACTTCGATATCTTTTAAAAGTAAAGCAAACACTTCCCATCCAATTGGCTTAGGACGTTTAAGACATCTAACGGTGTCGCTTACCAAATCAGTAATATTACTATTTTGAATGGTTTGGTTATTTATAACAACTTCACCAGTCTGTTTCCACCAAATTTTCGGTTTACTTGAAACAATGTAATCTAACAACGTTCGAGCTTTTCTTTCATAAGATTTAGGTAATATGTTTATAATTTTTGATGGACTGATTGGCATTAGTTCTTGATTTATTTCACCAGGTGGAGTATTAAACGATGACGGTGTGGCTGCTTCAGTTATATTATCTGTAACTGACTCATTATTTTCATTCTCCTCCTTTTTGTTCACTTTTGTTTTTATAATATCATTACTTTCGTTGATGACTTGATCTAGCCCCTCCATCACGATGGGTAGTCTAAACGGTTTTCGATCTGTTTCAATAAAATGTAGAAATCTTTGTAATGCTTGAGAATATAACGTCCACTTTTCGCGATCATTCATTTTACTTTTAAGGATCTTTTGCATCTCTCCATCTAGCCGAGATGAGGAATTTTCGGGTGGACTCTCATTCCGTTTCAGTCTTTCAATAAAATCTGATTCTACTAATAACATTTTTTTTGTGTTTTCCATTTTGTTTATGATAAAGAGTTCACTAAAGCACTTAAAACTGCACCTAAAATAATAGGTAGAAATGCGCCTCCTTTTTGAACTATAACAGTTTTTCTTATTTTATGTTTCCCTTTCGAAACTAATTTTCTTAAAATATCTTTATATTTTTTTAGTTTCGTCTTTTCTTTTTTTTCTAATGGAATTTTCCCATTTAGGACGTTATAAATACACTCACAAATAATGTTGATCTCTTCATCGTCACAAGATTTAAGTAACGCAGTACGATATTTGGGTTTAAGCAACTGCAATGCTTCAAGTAAATGTTTATATGTGTTTACTCTTGCATGCATCATGTAGAACTGACTAAAATATGCTGATTTTTATCATATTTAAACCCCTTTTTAGGTACATACACTGTGCAATGCCCATCGAACGGAAATATTTTTGTTTTGAAACGGCATATGTCATTTGTATTTTGTTTCAGGTCAATCATGAGGTAACCATGAGCCTCCTTTGTAGCATCTTTGTAGGCTTCGTCCACAAACTTTGAGTTTTCTGGGTAAACTTGTCGTGACAGGTAGCGTATTTGAGTTTTATCCCTGGGATTTTTAAAAAATACAATGTAGCTTGTATTCAATGAAATATCACGTTGACCTCGACCTTGATGAAATATGTTTTGTGTAATATAAAAAACACTTAAGTTTCTATGATGACTACCTTTCGTAAAAATGTCAACGATTCGTCCATCTGATTCTCTCATCAAATCATCTATAATAAGAAGTTTAGGTTTCTTCCCATCAAAAATTGAAAAATCTGGTATTCCTAGACTATAATTTACATTTTCCAGATTGTAGAGAGGTTGCATTTCATCATAACACCAAATAATTTCATCAAATTCAACATTACATATCTCTTTGGAGTTATTCAAAAAGTTTGTGACAAATTGAGTTTTACCACAGCCACTAGGACCTGCGACAATGGTGGTGAAAGGATGATAAAAGTGAATCATTATTAAATATCGTAATCTATGTGTATGTGTGTGTTTGTGGGTGAGTGTTGATATGTTAACGGATGGACTTTAAATGGTAATATTCAGAAAGAAGATTACTATTTAAACAACTCAGATATAGTAGAAAAAAACAAAAGGATTACGTAAAAAAATAAATTTATTATATATGATCACACTTTTAACATTAATTTTTTGTTTCTTATTTACAAAACTACCTTAAAAGATACAATAAAATAAAATTCATACATTTTTTTTTACATGTTTACAAGTAATATCTTAAAAATATACAATGTACAAACAATAATTTAGAATTCGAATGTTCTGTGTGATTAAATTACAACTTTGAAACTTTTTAATTATTGCGGTATTTTATAATGACCCCACGCAAGAGTGTCAGAAGAGTTTTCTAATAAGTATCGTTTTGTATCTTCATGCGATAATGATATTTTATTTATTTTTTGAGTGAATATTATATGTTTTATAGATTTAAATCTTAGCATTTGAGCGCGTTGCAAATTTTTATTAAATAAACACGTTTTGTAATTGTCAAGAGTAAATTTTTTTGTAACACATTTATTGACTCCTTTGGCTTTTGATAAAACACCGTATTTTTCAGTTTTCTCATCATTCTCGTCATATTTTTCAACATCTAAGGTATACATTTTAGATCTCAGACCTACGAATTCTTTTAAAATTCTACCATTATTTTCATCTTTGAAAAACCCTAATCGCTTTTTATTAATTAACGGCAAATCATATTTATTGTTAGGAGGATAGTCAGATGTATCAAAATATAAATTAAGGTCTGATTTTATATCTGCGTAATAATTTTCCGTGAAAATTTGATATACTAAGCTATCAGTATCTGTATAAAGAAGCTTAAGATTGTCTGGATATTTGGTTTTCATGTAGCTGTAGTGAAAGTCATACATCAAAGTTTTTGATATATCTAATACGCAAAATCCCAAATAAATCGGTTTATTATAAAATATTCTAGTTTTTTTCAACTGAACGGCCACTAAATTCTCAGAGAATATGGATAAACTATGGAACTCGGGTTTCGCTATCAAAGATTGAACCCCCTGCGTTTTTCCTCGATTTTCCCAGTTATTTAATAATTTGACATTTACACGTTTTGCAACATTTTCCATGGTCTTACCGAACACTGAATTATTCATTAGTTTAAAGAAATCTTTTTCAAAATCGGATGATGCCTGTGATCGCATGTGGGTGTTCAAATCTATGTAACTTTTTAACCACATAGACTGCTGAAATTTAAGAATGCGATGGATTTTACTCAATTTCAAACCATTTTTTAAACACTGTTTTAGATTTCTATAGTGAATGACATAATTCGTTTTTTTATTTAAATTAGGAATTAATTTTTTTTCTTTGGAATTACCCAAACAAACGTTTTCAGGACAGAATGGCAAATCTGAATGAGAGTCATGCAACTCGTTAGGGTATTCGAGATCAACTTCTAAAATTAAACCATGATCAGCGTCATCAGATATATTAAAGTCAGTATCTGTATTTACCCATTCAAATTTACCGGTAGGAAGACATTGAGACATAGCCCACCCGTAAAGGTTATTTGCATCAAAGTACATAAGAAATGACGATGGGATATTTTGATTATAATCTGACAAAAAAATATTATTAGCCTTCGCATATCTATTACTACATTGTGATATGCCACCTCGAATATTTTTCGCTATAAAAGCTATTTTATCGATATCAGTTAGGAGTTCTAGTTTTATTTTTGTAGTTCTTAACATTGCATCCCAACTTAATCCCGGAGCAGTATAATAATGAGCGGGGTCTAATCCATACGTCTTAAGACAAAGGTTTCTAAAATTTTCAAATATATCAGTTAGTAATAAAACATCAGTTTTTAAATATAAATCAGAATAATCACCCATATTTTTGCATTGAAAATGAGACCAAACATCTTTTGCGTGATCATAATCCTCCTCTGAGATGTGACTATCAGACAAGGAACTAAAGAAATCATCTTTAGAGGGAAGAGCTGTTAAGTTTAAAGAATCGTATGATGACATGTGTTCATAGGGATATACACCCTTTCGTAATAAGCGTTTAAAATCCTCCTCGCATGAAAAATTCAATTTTAATTCATGAAATTGTTCAGGCAACAAGTTTTTTGCCAATTTGTCAAGACCACTGGACATAAATTTAAGTGAATCAACAAATCTCAATTTAACTGTGCGATTATTTATTTGCAAATTCTTAGAAAATGAAATGTATTTCTCTTTGTTCTCTGGAATCAGTTCAATGTCGCCTTCCATCAAACCAAGCCCATGCACTATAAAATGACTATCATAGTTACACAAATTATGGAAAAATACAGGTACAAAATTAGGTGCCCTGTATTTTTCTGAACAAAATTTATGTGCCACTCCTTCATAAAGACCAGTATGGTAATTATAGGAAATGACTGAATCCTCGTTTAAATTTTTATCACAAATATAACATGTACTACTCTGAGAAATATGCACATTATTTGCATTAGATAAAGGCAATGGAGTTTTTACAAAAGTATTTCTCCTACAAATGGCCTTTAAGTCTTGTTCCATATACTTCATAAATTCCTGGGTGCAATTTTTGCCTTTATATGTTCTGTACACTGACAATTTATCATTATAAGAACATTTAATATAGTATCCAAAACTATATACCTCATGTTTTTGTATATTTGTTGTTGAGGATGTAGTAGGATTAATTTTACCTGTTTGAATCGGGTTTAGAAAGGCCTCGAAATCAGCATAAATAACAAAAGGTACCCTTAATTTACGTTCATAATTATCGAAAGTAAGTATATTGGAGGAAACGTTTTCATTGAACCAGTTTTTCTTTTTATCCTGTTCTGAAGGTAAATGTGTACAAACATGGAAACAATCGTTTCTTTGATGATTCATTAAATTGTCACGAGTTGTAAAGTTCGTCAAACAACCATCACAAATATGTGCGGCATGCTGTGTATTTGATAATTGTTTGGATACTAACCTAGATAAATTTTTGATATAGCAATAATGCCCCTTACTGTCTTTGGATATGTACAATAAGTTCAAGTGGGTAGCTTTTTTGCACTTTGTTAAGTGTAATGGGCCTACTACGTCATGTATTTTACTTTTCGAATTGTATTCAAGACCAAAAACGTTTATACTTATATCATTCATTTTTTCAAATTTCTGAATATCTCCAACTTTAAGTGGGAAAGTTAAATTTCCAAAATTTAATTTATTTTTATGCGCTATATACGATTTCGTAGTGTTTGATCGATGACTTGTAGGTGGATACAACCCTGACAATACAGCCCATCTAAAACATTCATGATCACTATTTTTTACATTAATAACTGCTTTTCTGTTCTGAATATCACGTGGTAATTCGATATAGGAAGAACCACGCAATGGATTAAATTTGTTTACATTGACATCTAGATAGTTAAATTTTACTAAACTCCATCCACTATCTTTTCTCTCAAAGTTAAATAATTTTGTTAATATATCTTTAACAACTGACTCGAAAATCTCATCTTTGTCGCTGCTAACATCAACTACATTGTTACATAATTGGAAATCAAATGTATTATTTACTTGTTTGCTCTCTTGAGTAAAATCCGCATTTAAAATAAAGTTTACTTTTAAAGCATGGTGATCAGTGAGGGAACGATCCAATAATGCAAAGATTTTATCTTTATTTCCTAGTAAAATAGATTCGGGAGTAAATGGTTGGTGAACATTTTCATTTAATAGTATTCTGTAAGTGGCCACCCTATTCTTAAAAGCATTTTCAATTAACTGAACATTAACCCATTCAATGTCAGCCCTTAAAACATTATTTTTGTGAACATTACTATTTAAATGATTTTTAAAATATCTTTTAGAGACAAACTTATTACACACAGAACATTCAATTTCATGATTATTATTTGTACTCACAATGACATCGGGAACTAGTTCGGATGATGTTGATGCGACAGGTTCAGCAGCTGCTGGACGGTTTTTCTTCAATAAGAATTCTTCAGTCTCCAAAACTGCAGCTGTCCTTTTTACTCCCCGTCCTATTTGAGAAGATCTATAACAATACAAAATAAACATAAATATCTTAATGTGAGATAAAATAAAAATAATTACTAAAATGGTTGGTTGTATATACTAACGTAAGTCTTTTCGACACTGCTGACAATAGGCCTGCATCATCAAAACTCCATCAATCACATCTGATGACTCAGTATTCCCCTTGGAATTTTTTATATGCCCATCACATGGTGTATAATACGGTATAATATCAGAATCTTCCAGTAACGTGTGAGGTAATTTGTTTGAAATGTACCACATTCTAATATTTCTATGAAAATATGATACAATAAATTCTTTACTCAATTCCTCAATCTTATCACGAGGTAAGGTGAGACCAATATGATAATAAGTAAACACCATTATGGAAAAGGATATCACAATACAAGCACGGCACCAAAACACTGAATGATATGAACTCGAGATACCCCGCTTATATAACCAGTCCTCTCCCACCCCACGTTTATCCTAACAATTAGTTCAGGTCACAACAAGTTAGGGACCCATCCTTTGTTAAACAGGTACCGGTTAAGAGTTATAAACATGTATGAACAGGAATATTTTTACTTACGCCTCTCGATGAAGTTGGCTCACAAGACGGGCAGCCTCGCATAGATCTTCATTTTCTTCTATTTCTTCACAGAGTCTGATAAGTTCAAGATCGTAGACATCACAGCTCAAAGAGTCCATTATGAAATGAGAAATCATACAGTGCTTTCTTTCATTTAAATAGTTGACTACACGTATAAGATTTCTAAGAGTGGGGACTGTAACCTTTACAAGTGAGAAGTTTAAATTAAAACTTGTTGTAATGTTATACAATAAAAATAATCTGTTACATGGAAAATGTACTTAAGGAGAGGTAAAAAATGAGAAATACGTTAACACAATCATTAAGCTACTACTATCATTAATAATTATAACTATCACTGTTTCTTATTATCTATAAAATATTTCACACTACTGTCCTTAGAAGCTAATTGCTTTGTTATGTTATAAATAATATTTCGCGTATTTTGTAGCTCCAAATCGTCTTCCAGCGCAAAATATTTCAATCTGAAGTCCGCATGCTTCCAGTGTTCCATGGGTGGGATGTTTTTAATTGTTTGCATATCATATATCTCGATTTTAATCAAATGTGATGCATATGCCCCGTCGTCTTGTCCGGATGATAAGTTTGCAACACCGTCTGGTGAACTTTTGCTCACATTCGAAGACCGTTTCACAATTTTGGGTTGCTTTTTAGGTCGTTCAAAGAAACTATCGATATTGTTTCCTGAACGTTTCTTTGCGATGGCTTGTTTAACTTTGAAACCAAGCGTACCCTCTTCATCGCTTGATTCGTCTTTATTATTATCCGGGTAGTAATAGTTCTTGAAAGTATTTTCAGTGAACTGAAACAATATAAAACAATAATTTACACACTGTCTACAATCTTTATAATTAAAACACAAAGAACACAAGTGAAAACAAAACAAAGTAAGTTACGGTAATAAAAGACATACTTACATCCATTGTTGGGTCTTTCTATAAACACTTAAACACTTCACTGTTGAATTAACACTATATTTCTATATACTGCAATAGATACAAGGAGCTCTGATACAGTGGACTGCCACGACGGTAATACTTACTCAAACTCATTTCTCTTCGGCTTTTATACTGTGTCACTATGACCAGGGTACAGTACCGTTAAAATCATGTCTCAACAAGTTCATCTAATACATACGCTCTCTTTACTAAAACCCAAATTCAAAAGCATAATAGGAAACAATAAATCCATTGTCGGTATAAAATATAATAGATGTCTACCAATAAAGCAATTATGCTGTTATAACAATGAATAGCAACGCACAAGAAATGTTGACGTATTAGACTAAATCATGTTGAAACCAGTTGACACGTCTCGTTCCTTTTTTTTAATCACACAAGGTAACATGTCTCAACAAGTTCATCTAAACAGACGTTCTCTTTACTCAAACCCAAATTATAAAAGAATAGGTATAGGAAACAATAAATCCATTGTCAGCATAAAATATAATAGACGTCTATTAATAAAGCAATTATGCTGTTATAACAATGAATAGCAACGCACAAGAAATGTTGATGTATTAGACTAAATCATGTTGAAACCAGTTGACATGTCTCGTTCTTTTTTTAAATCACACAAAGTAACATGTATCAACAAGTTCATCTAAACAGACGTTCTCTTTACTCAAACCCAAATTATAAAAGAATAGGTATAGGAAACAATAAATCCATTGTCAGTATAAAATATAATAGACGTCTATCAATAAAACAATTAAGCTATTATAACAATGAACACAAGTGCACAAGAAATGCCTCACACGCCTCGTTATTTTTTTAAATAATAGAAAGAAACAAGTAACTACGAGTTTACTTTATATCGGAAGACTAGGTGAAAGCAGGTTAGTTTGAAATGAGTTAGGTTGATTTTAGTTAGGTTTGGTCAAGTTAGGTTTAGGTTAGGTTTTCGAAGAATAAGTTAGGTTTGGTAAAAGGTTAAGGTTAGTTTAGGCTGCCAAAGGATTACTAGTGTAAATTCTACGTCAGAAGAAGGTTAGAACTGTATTCCTTATAAATCGAAATAGCTCCAAGAGGTAATAAGATAATGCGGGTTATTAGAGTACCTATGCATCACAAATAAGTACCTATCGCTAATACCTATTGCAAATAGCTGTCGCTAATACCTATTGCAAAATACCTATCACAAACACCTACAGTATACACACATAAAGAAGGCATGAATGGAGACGTCGGTGGGTTAAGGAAAGGGTCCAGGCAGGTAGTATCACAATAGCGCGCCCGAGTCGAGATCGAACAATAGAAAAGGGTCGATAAGCCTATTGTTACCGTGGTGAACAAGGTGTATTGTTTAATTAGCGTATTTCGTAAGTCCCTGAAGGAGGCGCCGGGCACTGCTGAGACCTAGCGCAATCAATTCAAATGGGGGGCTTTTTTTTTTTTTTTTTTTTTTTTTTTTTTTTTTTTTTTTTTTTTTTTTTTTTTTTTTTTTTTTTTTTTTTTTTTTTTTTTTTTTTTTTTTTTTTTTTTTTTTTTTTTAGGTTCAGCAGGGGCGGTGGCTCGGCCTTGGGGTCAGGATCGGGGACCACTGAGGCGGGGCCAGAATCGGGGAATACTTTCTACTCTTATATCTATGTTAGTTTATCCTAGTCCTATCCTAATAAAAAACTTACAAATTACTATTTACAGTCCTGGTACTTAGGAGCGTGCAGCGACACCCAATGTCTATAAAAAGGGTTATCTAGCCTCTCTCCTATTGCCGCTAAGAAGCTATTGGCGCTGCCTCGCACGCGACACATTTGAGAGGCTACTCGTTTGCGCATTATTGCATAAAAATCATCCATGCGTGCCTCAGCAAACATGCCGGATGCGCTACAAAAACGCGGCAACCCCAATAGCATTCTATACCCGTTATTGAATTGGACCCGCAAGGCACTGTAAGCTTTCTTGGTATAGTTAATCCATAGGCTGCTCGTATAGAACGACTGGCAATAAGCTCTAAAAAGTGTCTGTTTAACCTCAGCCGTACAACGAGCGAACCTACGGATTAACATGTTTGTTCTAACTGCCAGTGCCCTGCGTTCCCTCTCAATATCGGCATCATCGTTTAGGTCTTCTGTCACTACATGCCCCAAGTACTTAAAACTCGAGACCCTATTCAGAGGGGTGCCACAAAGAGTCACCGGTGGTGTAACTGACGGGCTCTTATGGAGTGACGAAAGCAAGTTTAATTTAATGTCGTCGGATGGTATCAAGTATGTGCGTCGTCCAAATAACAAAGACACGTTGTGCGATACCAGGTACCCACCCAGTCTAGCCTGGTGGCATTGGTGGCCCTAACGTCATTGGCTTGGCGATATTTTTCTCGCCATGGAGTCGGGCCTTCCGTACGAATTGATGGGATAATGGATCGATATGTATATGAAAATTTACTCTACACACAAATGATACCATATACAAAAGAAAATATGCCACTTCGCTGGGTTTTTCAGCATGATAACGACCTCAAACGCAAATCCGATCATGTAAAGGCTTCTTTAATGCAAAAAAATCTAGGTTTTTGAGTGGCCTAGTCAAGGTACTGATCTTAATGCTATAGAGCTTTTATAGAAAGCGTTGGATCGTCCAGTGTGAGGTGCAGAAATAATTCAAACAATGGGGTTTTTCCAAGGTCTTCAGTCAGAATGGGCGAACATACTATATGATCATATACAGAAGTTAGGGGACTCTATGCCGTCTCGATTTACTGCTGTGAGGAAAGCCAGAGGATATGCCATTAAATATTAATGAAATGTTGTTTTTTAACCGTCTTGCCAGTTCAGCAAAAGCATTTCATTAAAGTGTCAAAATACTTTTGATCTACCTGTAGCGCAAATTATCAGTTTTAATTCTAAGTCTGTTGTTTAGTTTTAGTAATCTAAGTGGAAACGTAACAAATGAAGGGTGAATAAAATATAATCGTAACGTAATGATTAAATATATACCCTATTCATAAACATATTGAAAGAAGTTCGTTTGTCAAAATACTTTTGATCGCTACTGTATAAGTACCTAAACCTAACCTACTTCCAGATGACCTAGAAGGATGAAATTTGGAATCCAGCTCGGTTATTGTGTGTAAGCGTAGGAAAAAATCTAAAAACAAAAAAAGTTAATAAATAGCGGGGGTCTCCATACAAATTTATTTTTTATTGTGACCGACATATAGCTGGATTCCAAATTTCATCCTTCTAGGTCATCTGGAAGTAGGTTAGGTTTAGATACTATTATAGTACTCGGTAATTATGTGTAAGCGTAGGAAAAAATCTAAAAATAAAAAAAGTTAAAAAATAGGGGGGGGGGGGGGTCCCTATAAAAAAAAACCTGTAATACGCGCTAAACAACCGGCCAACGGTGTGTCGTTGGCGGCGCGCGGCACCACATAATTAATACAAAGAACAGAAGTAAAAAACATGCAGCGGAAACACAAGAAAAAACATTAAATCTCAATACCTGCCTAGTTTTCTTTACAAAAAGTATTGATATCCCATCAAAAACATAAATGTAAAAAAGGAGAGCCAAGTTCAATACAAAAATTATGCTTGGCTGTTGGGTTCGCCTTAAGAAGAATGGAGATCTAAATGAGTGCCAAGTTCTATGCAAAATCCAAATATGTATTTATAGGAACAAAATAACATTATAAACAAGTATTAAACTCTATTTGTTTGCTTTATTGGATACCTATAACAATTGCTGTTATTTAAAAAAAATGTGAGATCTTAAAGTAGGTTAGATTTGGCTTGGCCAGTTTTTATCAGAATTACAAAATATATATGTTGAATAACTTTATAAAATGACTGATGTAATGAAAACTGGCGAAGTCAAATCTAACCTGCTTTAAGATCTCGCATTTTTTTTAAATAACAGCAATTGTTATAGGTATCCAATAAAGCAAACAAATAGAGTTTAATACTTGTTTATAATGTTATTTTGTTCCTATAAATACATATTTGGATTTTGCATAGAACTTGGCACTCATTTAGATCTCCATTCTTCTTAAGGCGAACCCAACAGCCAAGCATAATTTTTGTATTGAACTTGGCTCTCCTTTTTTACATTTATGTTTTTGATGGGATTAATATTAACGCCATCTACTCAACAGTAGGCCAAAAGTATGGTGCAATTTTTTCGAGTGATGGCGCCATAAACTTCAGCCTACTCTCGAGTAACTGGCGTTAATATTAATATTTACAATACAATACAATACAATACAAATGTTTATTTCTTAGAATATGGTAGTACAATGATGGTCAAATTACAATAAGTGCGTCATATTCTGCCCCTATCGGCGTAGAAATATTACAGTGAAATTGCTATACCTATGTGATTATTAATGCTAACATGCATATATTATATATATTATAGTATTTACATGTCCATTTTTTATAAATCTTATAATAAATTTAACAAGTTAACACGTATCAGGGAAAGAATAAGGATTCAAGTCAAATGGCGTTTTAACAGTTTTAATCTTCTGTCGAAAGATGGCAGTAAAATGTGGCTATATAATTTACGATGACAGTAACTCTCTATATGCTCTATTCTCTTTGCGCTGGGTTTCCATTGCGTTTAACCCCTTGACCGCGAAACACGTCCACAGGGTATTAACCTTCGTGCATTCCGCGATAAGGTTTACGATGGTGCTTTGTATATAATAGGCTTGGCGTCCAAAGGGTTAAGCATACTTAATAGTTTTTTTAATGCAATTAACACATGTACCTAAACGAGCAATTCTTGTATACAATATTAATTATTTTGGGGATTTCGGAAACGGCTCTAACGATCTCGATGATATTTGCTATAAGTATGGCAGTTTTCGGGGGCGAAAAATCGATCTAGCTATTCTAACAAGGTCTTATCCTCTGGGAAAACGCGCATTTATGAGCTATTATATGTTTTCCGAGCAAAGCTCGATCTCCCAGATATTGCCCTTTATTGACATTCTTCTCATGATATTGATCTATATACACTGTGGCCAAAACCAAGCCCGAAATCACGAAAAAAAAATTACCTTCAAATAGAAAATGGACCAGCCAAAATGTATAAACAGCCAAATTTTTTTTTCGTGTTTACTTACTTATTTTTTGGCCACCCTGTATATATTTGTATGGGATTCACAACATTTAAATGTATGTAATGTTGTACCGTAAGAAGGTACGGAACCCTACATAATGCGTTGTTCTTTGCACTTGACTAACCAGTTGGACAAACCAGTGCTAATTTCATGTAAGTACGTAGTATGTACTTACTTCATTTTACGCGCATTCTCAAGGTTTTTATTATCTCTCTTATTAATTAAGGAAAAATGTTACATTTATCAGGAAGGAAGCAATTATGTTATATTCAGAGTTCCGTAATGTAAATATTATGTCAGTTTTCATTTATGTTTAAAAAGCGTAGTGAAATATTTCATTCAATTCACACTTTATCAGTAAAGTATTAACATCTCGCAAGCAAAAATGTTCATCGGAAATTGATGAGTATTAATTTAATTTAAAATATTTATGAAATTTCTAAACTTCTTTCAAAGTAACTATGTATTTATCAAACACAAATGTAAAGTACCTAAAACAAATTGACACAAAAAAAATAAAACAACGGAATAAACACAAATGAATAAAAACAAACTAATTTCAAGGCCACGAAATGAAATAAAATTTCAAGGACATTTTCAATTTGACAGTCCTTAAAAATAACGCTTAACCCTTGCTAGGTAATCGAGAACAAGAGTAGTCACGGTCAAGGTGGCCACTGACGAGCCTTCCAACAGTCCAAATAGCGTGGCTGCAATCCGAAATCGGTCCGTGAATGTCAAAAACGTACATGCCGCTCTGGGAAGCAGCTACATATTTGCGGCGTTTGGTGTCGAAACTTTGGGGCCGTGGGGGCCAAGTGCGCGTCGACTGTACAAAGACTTGTCGGCGCGCTTAATAGAGGCTTCTGGTGACCAGAGGGCTGGCCACTATTTCGCCCAGCGTATTAGCATCGCTATACAGCGGGGGAATACGGCCAGCCTTCTGGGCACCTTGCCCGTTGACGGCGACCTGGGGCAAATTTTTTATCTATAGTTTTGTAAGTTTTATTGTTTGTTTATTCCTTTCTTTGTTTTTATCAATAAATAAACTAAAACGTACAATGTTTAATATTAGGATGCCGTCCATTTGGATGAATCCATTGTAACAGCATCCATTTGGAAGGCTCGTCAGTGGCCTGCTTTAGATATTAGGTATATGGATGAACACCCTACAAATCATCTTTTGATTTTTTTACCTTATACGGATTGGATTAAATCGTGTATGTTTTTAACTAGTCCGTTAAAGGGTTAATACCGTTTCTGTCTTGGCGGGCTAGACTTAATTGCCTAAGCTGTAATTACTCATAATTCTAGGAAGCATGGTATTTCCACTTATCTTATGGCAACCATGCGGCATAATACCACAAAGGACTATACGAATGTCGTTAGCCTAGGTCGTACTCGTATTTAATAAAAAAAATAAAACCGTGCAAGTGCGAGTCGGACTCGCGCACGAAGGGTTCCGTACCATAATGCAAAAAAAGACAAAAAGAAACGGTCACCCATCCAAGTACTGACCCCGCCCAACGTTGCTTAACTTCGGTCATAAATCACGTTTGTTGTATGGGAGCCCCACTTAAACCTTTATTTTATTCTGTTTTTAGTATTTGTTCTTATAGCGGCAACAGAAATACATCATCTGTGAAAATTTCAACTGCCTAGCTTAGCTATCACGGTTCGTGAGATAGGTACAGCCTGGTGACAGACGGACGGACGGACGGACAGCAGAATCTTAGTAATAGGGTCCCGTTTTACCCTTTGGGTACGGAACCCTAAAAAAATACTGGCTATTGCCCGTATCTGTATCTGAGTGGACCTCGGCAATGTCCTTGGCGTGCGTCGGATGGATCTAACGCGTATAAAGCTGGCATTTGTTTGTAATACGGTACTTAAGATAAAATAAAATAAGCACTAACCCGTATCATCCTCATGAGATCTGCCTACCAAGCAGCGCGTCGACCAAGCAGTATCTGCCGCCCGACTCCAATAGAAATGCGTCATGTGGATCCAATGCGTATTAAATTTAACGCTGGCATTCGGTTGTTACTTTACTTATACAACAGTACTTAGAGTAATATCAAGTAAGCACTAACCCGTATCATCCTCATGAGATCTGATTTTCCTCCAGAATGTAGATCTGCATCGACCAAGCAGTAAGTCCCGCCCGGCTCCAATAGTGGATCCAACGCGTATACTCGTAAAGCTGGCATTCGGTTACAATACAGTACTTAAGATAAAATAATTGTAAGCACTAACCCGTATCATCCTCATAAGATCTGCCAACCAAGCAGCGCGTCGACCAAGCAGTATGTGCCGCCCGACTCCAATAGGCATGCGTCGAATGGATCCAACGCGTATAATGCTGGCATTCGGTTGTTACTACAAAACTACTTGAATATGTACGTGTTACTTTACTTAATACAAGGTAATATAAAGTAAGCACTAACCCGTATCATCCTCATGAGATCTGATTTCCCATCAGCATGTAGATCAGCGTCGACCAAGCAGTAAGTCCCGTCCGGCTCCAGTAGGCATGCGTCGAATGGATCCAACGCGTATAATGCTGGCATTCGGTTGTTACTAAAACACTACTTTATACGTGTTACTTTACTTAATACAAGGTAATATAAAGTAAGCACTAACCCGTATCATCCTCATGAGATCTGATTTCCCATCAGCATGTAGATCAGCGTCGACCAAGCAGTAAGTCCCACCCGGCTCCAATAGGCATGTGTCGAATGCATCCAACGCGTATAATGCTGGCATTCAGTTGTTATTACAACACTACTTTATACGTGTTACTTTACTTAATACAAGGTAATATAAATAAAGTAAGCACTAACCCGTATCATCCTCATGAGATCTGATTTCCCATCAGCATGGAGATCAGCATCGACCAAGCAGTAAGTCCCGCCCGGCTCCAATAGGCATGCGTCGAATGGATCCAACTCGTATAATGCTGGCATTCGGTTGTTACTACAGCACTACTTTATACGCGTAACTTTACTTAAACAACAGTACTTAAGGTAATATCAAGTAAGCACTAACCCGTATCATCCTCATGAGATCTGATTTTCCTCCAGAATGTAGATCTGCATCGACCAAGCAGTAAGTCCCGCCCGGCTCCAATAATGGATCCAACGCGTATACTCTAAAGCTGGCATTCGGTTGTAATACAGTACTTAAGATAAAATAATTGTAAGCACTAACCCGTATCATCCTCATAAGATCTGCCAACCAAGCAGCGCGTCGACCAAGCAGTATGTGCCGCCCGACTCCAATAGGCATGCGTCGAATGGATCCAACGCGTATAATGCTGGCATTCAGTTGTTACTACAAAACTACTTGAATATGTACGTGTTACTTTACTTAATACAAGGTAATATAAAGTAAGCACTAACCCATATCATCCTCATGAGATCTGATTTTCCTCCAGAATGTAGATCTGCATCGACCAAGCAGTAAGTCCCGCCCGGCTCCAATAGGCATGCGTCGAATGGATCCAACGCGTCTAAGGCTGGCATTCGGTTGGGGGTCATCCATTAATTACATCACACGTTTAGGGGGAGGGAGGGGGTCAAGAACATGTGACATATTGTGACATGGGGGAGGGGGGAGACACAAACTTTGTGACGTCACTTTAACTTCATCAGTAACCGAAAATTTATTTAAATTTTTTTTTTCGCTATACATTTAAATAACAAGTTATTAAAACGATAATCGTTTTTATTCGTTGAATTTTCTTTCCTAAGCAGTTTTGGGTTATAAAATTACTAATATCTATATCGTCAAAAATATTTTGAAAAAATATTAATAATTCTTAGCTACTTACTTAATTTGATTTGGCGATTTCGTAGAAAAAATGTGACGTCACACTAGGGGGGGAGGGGTTTGCCAAATGTGACCAAGTGTGACAAGGAGGGGGGGGAGGGGTCAAAAAACCTAGAAATTCGTGTGACGTAATTAATGGATGACACCTTGTTACTACAAAACTACTTGAATATGTACGTGTTACTTTACTTAGTATAAGGTAATATCAAGTAAGCACTAACCCGTATCATCCTCATGAGATCTGATTTCCCATCAGCATGGAGATCAGCATCGACCAAGCAGTAAGTCCCGCCCGGCTCCAACAGGCATGCGTCGAATGGATCCAACTCGTATAATGCTGGCATTCGGTTGTTACTACAGCACTACTTTATACGCGTAACTTTACTTAAACAACAGTACTTAAGGTAATATCAAGTAAGCACTAACCCGTATCATCCTCATGAGATCTTATTTTCCTCCAGAATGTAGATCTGCATCGACCAAGCAGTAAGTCCCGCCCGGCTCCAATAATGGATCCAACGCGTATACTCGTAAAGCTGGCATTCGGTTGTAATACAGTACTTAAGATAAAATAATTGTAAGCACTAACCCGTATCATCCTCATAAGATCTGCCAACCAAGCAGCGCGTCGACCAAGCAGTATGTGCCGCCCGACTCCAATAGGCACGCGTCGAATGGATCCAACGCGTATAATGCTGGCATTCGGTTGTTACTACAAAACTACTTGAATATGTACGTGTTACTTTACTTAATACAAGGTAATATAAAGTAAGCACTAACCCATATCATCCTCATGAGATCTGATTTTCCTCCAGAATGTAGATCTGCATCGACCAAGCAGTAAGTCCCGCCCGGCTCCAATAGGCATGCGTCGAATGGATCCAACGCGTCTAAGGCTGGCATTCGGTTGTTACTACAAAACTACTTGAATATGTACGTGTTACTTTACTTAATATAAGGTAATATCAAGTAAGCACTAACCCGTATCATCCTCATGAGATCTGATTTTCCTCCAGAATGTAGATCTGCATCGACCAAGCAGTAAGTCCCGCCCGGCTCCAATAATGGATCCAACGCGTATACTCGTAAAGCTGGCATTCGGTAGTAATACAGTACTTAAGATAAAATAATTGTAAGCACTAACCCGTATCATCCTCATAAGATCTGCCATCCAAGCAGCGCGTCGACCAAGCAGTATGTGCCGCCCGACTCCAATAGGCATGCGTCGAATGGATCCAACGCGTATAATGCTGGCATTCGGTTGTTACTACAAAACTACTTGAATATGTACGTGTTACTTTACTTAATACAAGGTAATATAAAGTAAGCACTAACCCGTATCATCCTCATGAGATCTGATTTCCCATCAGCATGTAGATCAGCGTCGACCAAGCAGTAAGTCCCGCCCGGCTCCAATAGGCATGCGTCGAATGGATCCAACGCGTATAATGCTGGCATTAGGTTATATTCGGTTTCTGGAAACAAAGAAAAAACCTTATAGTATACCTTTAAATGTGTACCTAAGTGTGTACCTTTGTTATATTTATTTATATATATATTTCGGGGATCTCGGAAACGGCTCTAAAGATTTCGATGAAATTTGCTCTATGGGGGTTTTCGGGGGGGAAAATCGATTTAGCTAGGTCGTATCTCTGGAGAAACGCGCTTTCATGAGTTTTTACGTTTTCCCGCCAAAAACGTCAACTGTCGCGCGTGGAAAGTCCAAGATCAACCTTCGTCAGTTCCGATAAATGTGGTGTTCAAAGAGTTAAAAGTTTATACATCACATTCATATCATATTCTATCATAGCCTTTATTGACATTTTATTAGGTAGTACAATCGGTACGAATTTCTTCTTCTTCTTCTGGTGCCATACCCAGTCTAATGGGCGTCGGCGGAGCATGGCATTCAGCTCTCTGGTCTTTGCCAATACGAATTTAATTTAAAATAAATTTAAAAAGTGGAAAAATTACAGTCCCGGGTGAGTTTGCATCGTTCGCAGACATTTCTGCTTGTTAAAATTAAATTTTTCAATTAGGTACCTACTTAAATGAATAATGGAAAATTCACCCCTTCGGACAAGATTTCGGAACACTGGCCCGATCGCTCTTACCAACTTAGGCACGCCGAGCATGCCAGGTGTATTTTTTCCATTCCTTTCTTTTGTTTACACATTATTAAATTTGTTTTAATTTTTTGTTTTCAAGGTCGCGTGTAGAGTCGGACCAAGAAAAGTCTGCAGCGGATTTGATGGCCCACGCAGTGCAAAAGTTATTTAAACGTCATAATTTCATAGGAGTTTGACATTTAAAATAACACTTGCACTGCGCAGGCAATCAAATCCGCTGCAAACTTTTCTTGGTCTGACTCTACGAATCTTACCCAAAGGAGTTAATTTTTCGTCATAGGTAATTTTACATGCTAGAGCGGGCCTAATATGGTCGCGCTATTATTATTTATTATCGTCGACGACGATTCGTCGCTCATTGAAATTGTCACTTTCTAACCGTACGTTCGCGGTGACACATGACACTGTAGGTGATAAACGTGTAACCATCTTAAAATGCTTATCCGTGGGGTTTTCCCTCGGAGCCAGCTTGTCGGAACTCGGAATATATTTGAGTTGACTGACTCATGAGTTGGCACGTGTTGACACAAAGTACAGTCGCCATCAGATATAATATCGGAGCGGCCGAGGTGCTCACAAATATCTGAACACGCCTCTATTCAACTCTAATGTGAAGGTGCTAGTGCGTGCTCAGATATTTATTGAGACGCCTATAACCTATCAGGGGTTATATATATGTACCTACTAAGTAGATATACATACCTAAATCTCTAACCGATATCCTCCGGGATAAGGGCCAGTACAGACGGACTGCAGCCCGACTGCAACTTGTATGAGACGTTGCAGTTGGCGTGCAGTCGTCGTGCAGTTTCCATACTAATTGCAGTCCGTCTGATTCTAACGGGCAGTGCAGTTAACCGTCAAAAGGTCAACCTGTCGACGCATACCCCATAAATAATCGATGAATGCACTACAATTATATCAATTACCTTTGACTCAGATTTAGTTTCCATTGTCATGAGCTTTACTGAGAAAAAACTGGTTTTGAGTCGACATTTTAAACGTACAGTCAAACTCATTTATTCATAAACGCGCTACAAGCCTCAATTGCCTGCAAAACGTAATTCAAGACCAAAAAAAGTAAAAAAATGTTGCCACTTTTTACTAGCGCGTCTTGTATTTACGTAAAATAAATAAATAAAAGTACTTTTTTAAATTGTAGGAGTAAAATTACTAATAAATAAATTATCTTAGCATGATTATTTATCAAAACGAATTTACTATTTTACAAACAAATTATTGCAGTGGCAACATTGTCTTACTTTTTTTGGTATTGAATCACGTTTTGCAGTTTAATACTCGTTTGTCTTTATCTGTCATTTTGACTTATTTGTAAGAAACGGATAAAGCATAATTTATCAGGCCCGTAGTTTTATGAATAAGGGGGAAAGAATTTAATTTCCTATCCATTTTCTACTTTGTCACAGTAACAATAAATACTATTTCGACTTTCATATTGATTGTCACTATGACAAGGTACAGAACGGGCCGGAAATTAAAATCTCTGACCGTACTCTGTACTTCCGTTCCGTTAATACGAATTTTCCCTAAGCATGTGCTATACTCTGTATCTTTAGGTATTTAAAAAAGTAAACAAAATCTACCCCCAAATGGCCCCTTAAGCCAGTTAAGGGTAGATGAAAACATTACATGATCAAATAATGCAGGTTAAAGTCAAGTCGTTCAGTGACTGATCCAGGCGGTTTTGAATTTGGTTGGTTAACCAATAAATGTTATTAACTACCCGAAAATTTACAAATTGTTTGTTTACTTTTATTTAAGTACTTACCTAAAAATACAGAGTATAGTATTAAAGGAATAGTTGTACAGGGTACAGTTGTAATAGTTAAATAAAGGTACCTAAAGAATCTTTAGTAAAGATACAGACTATAAATCGCTATATTTAAAAAGTTTAAAACGAAACGAACGAAGGCGAAATTCCTTCAAATTTATCTCAAAGGCCAACAGCCAGAAAACGCAAATTCCGCAGTTTCGCTTTGAAGTAATGGGAGTGTCAAAGGCAATGCCAATTAAACTACATTCTGCCAAAAAACTCGTGACATTCTCATAAATGGCGGACGGTCATCACCATTTTTGGCTTGTTTGTTTAAAAAACTGTATCCTTATTATTTATTTACCATTTACGCCCCTCTTTCCTGTCTACGGCCCACCGGTGCACCTATATATTTCGGAATGTGGTTTGCAACTGTCAAAGGTTTTTATAGATGGTGACAGCATAGGTTTTATACTCTGGAAAACCCACTTTGTCAGTAGAAAAGGCGCGAAATTCAAATTATCTATAACAGGACAAACCTTCGCGCCTGTGTTTTTTTTAAATTTGCCGCCTGGTTTGTCAAACTATATCAGACCCTAGTCCCTAGTTTTATTCTATGAGATTTGGCTTAAAAGGGCTTAAAGGAAAGATCATAAAATTTTAAAAAAAATCAAGAATTTTACACTATTTGTAGGATTGACAGGTCAACCCTATCTGTAAAATACTTCGACTGGCCAACCCCATTTAAGAAGATTAATAAAATTTGGAATAAATAGCACACACGCAAGCTAATAAAAGTATAGAGATAACGTGGAGATAATAATCCTAAGTTCAAAGCACTACACAACATATTACATGTGTGCATAGCATAATTTGTATGTATATCCTAACCTTACAGTATACAGTATGTCAAAAAACTCGTGCCATAAATCGCATCCGGCCATCGCCGCGTCCGCTAAAGTGTTGAAACTGTAATACTTATTATTTGCTCACCATTTATGGACAACGATTAACAATTAGCAAGACGTGAAAATAAATTATCATTCGCCGCATCGCTAAGTGAATTGAAGATGCTTTAAATTAAAATGTCAGAACAAGATATAATTTCTTTATACCCAAAAACAAAGAGTTGCAAGTGAAAGATCACGTTAATATATTTTCAGCTTTGGAAGCTTGGATATTGGATTAAAATGAATTGTTATCGGTTTCTGTAATTTAAATTACGTCAGTTTTGACGTTTTTCATTTCCTGGTGAATTCAATGGTATTTAATATGACTGTTGGTGATATTTTCATATGATTATTGCTTCCTTGAAAATTGGAAGGTATTGAACTCTTTAGCCCAAATAGTAGATTGTTAACCAAAGGATGCAAGGCACTCATTTCTGCCGAGGTAGTTTAAAATAATCCGAGGCTGAAATGATACCTTTCACCTGAGTTAAACACTCTACTTTTCATTTCGAATACGAGGAAAATAAAATGCATTTGTTTGTTTTTTAAACATGACTAAGTATACATTTTTATAGTATTTTTAGAGTACTTTAAATGAACAATTTAGGCAAAAGTATCGTTATTTATTGAATGAGGAGTCAAATATCAGAATGGAAATTGTATAACAAATCCACACCTTTTAGAACAACAATGACCCTCTTTCAGAGCATGAGAAATGAAAAATATATCATCGTTAGCGACGGAATATACTCTTAGTTATTCTAGTTTGTTGATTGTCGTCCCCGGGTACGTGTACAAGTACAAATTAAATTCGAATGGTGATCTCTTGTAGAAATAAAAGAGAGTTCCAAATCCAAAAGTGCGAAAATTGACTTGGGTCTTACGAGGCTATAGCCTTCCTCGATAATATTAAGTAAACACATAATAATAATTAATCAATTAAGTAAACAAATAATATTTTATACGTACAATACAAATTGTTACCATTTACAATTTTAAATGTTTATAAAGCTAATATTGCCTTCTTTTGGCAAAATCCGGTTTTCTAAGTAATAAAAACATGGGTCTATTATTATTTTTGCATGAATCATTAAAAATGTCCTACAACTATAAATTATAACCTACAAGGCTGTGAAATATAACAATAATACGATATGACAATAAACAACATAAAAAGGCGAACTGTGACAGTCTTACATGCTCATTCAATTTTATTATGACCATAAACTTGATCCTTGCTTTACGGTTATTATTATCTATACGTCTTATAGAAATAAAGTCCCCCACCGCGTCTGTCTGTAACTCTGTATGTTGGCGATAAACTCAAAAACTACTGAGCGGATTTTCATGTAGTTTTTAGTTTTTACCTATCAATAGAGTGATTCTTGAGGAAGGTTTAGGTGTATAATTTGCTAAGATTTACCTGTGCGAAGTCGGGTCGCTAATTGCAATACAAAGTAAGTTAATAATTAACAATATAGTAGGTCAGCCATTCTCAAAGTGTGTTCCGCGGAACCCTAGCAAACAAAGCCTCTGTTGGGGTTCCGCGAAAATATACATGTAATAATAAGAAAAAAACCAGCTCTTCCATAGGTATATCTGGTCCACAGTGATGAACGAACATTTTTAATTTGGGGTTCCGTCAAATATTTCGCCTTCCGAAAGGGTTCCGTCACCAAAAAAGTTTGAGGACCTCTAGGGGTTCAAAAGCGTTTCCAAAGAGTTCACTAAAAAACTATCTTAATCGTTATGGCAAATCTCACAAAATACTTTATAAATACTTCTACAGTGTGTGAATTCAAACCCTAAGAACTAATATCCTAAATCAATTTTGTTTTACATTTTAATCAAACTCTACGATTATAATAACTGGATTGTAGGTCACATAGATAACACTGTCATTTCAGCTCAGTTTCTAGAAATGTTCACTATCATTTCAGCTCAGTTTCCACCCTGTATTATATCCAGCTTGAATGAAAGATCCTTGCTCAGGCAGTCTAGCATGAATTGCGTTCACGCGCACAACTCCATGCAACAAGCGCGACTTAAAGTATAACGAGAACGCAACTTATGCTAGACCGGCAGGCCAAAAACCATGGGCGTTGTCCAAGGGGTCACCAAGGGCAAGAGCAAATATCCGTACCTACACGGCGGGAAGAAGTTGATATCTGTCGGGAAAAATTGAATAAATTTGAACCTTATGTAATTTGATTTCAAGTTCAAATTTCTTCGGTAGAATATTTCGAGTTATTAAGTTCTTCCCGCCGTGTACGGATATATTTCCCACGGTCTCTTTCAATGTTTAAAGTAGTTTAAACAGCGCTAAACACCCGACGCACGTTCGGCCGAAATCTTGCACAACCGCAAAGGTTTCATACATTTTTTATGGCTTTAAGTACATCCTTATTTGTTCTGACACATCCTGCTAAAACATATTTTAAAAAATTTCAAAAGTTAGGCTAACCTAACTTACACCGGGAACTGGTTTAGATCTTGCTTCCAAGATTTGACGAACGTTTGTTGCAGCAAGAAATACTTTGATAAACATAAACCGGATAGTATAAAACTTATAGGTACTTAAAAAGTCTAGTTATAAAGAATGAAATTGTTTATTTACATAGCTTTTGTGTTTAAAAGGCTTGCTACACGGTCGCCGACAAGCCCCCAGACCGCGTGGCCTTGGCCGGTCCCGGACCGTGTAGACAGTTGTTACCAACAAAATTTGACCAAAACTGACCAAGGACAGACCAAGGTCAGACGGTTAGAAGGCTTGTCGGCGACCGTGTAGCAAACCTTTTAACACGGCGTCGAAAAGAAGGCAGGCAGATCTGGGCTATAACCGCGAATATCGAAGTTCGCAAATTGCGGGGATCTTTCTTTTTTACTCCAATGACGGCGTAATTAGAGTGACAGAGAAAAATCCCCGCAATTTGCGAGTTTCGGTTTTAGCGGTAGCCCCTCAGATACTCTTGGAGCGCTGACTGTATCGATCTTTAATAGTAAAACAACTTCCTTTCAAAGTCCTCTATAAAACGATGTAAGTATATTGCCGCGTTCCGATCTAGATGGTTGCACGTTGCACTACACTTAACAGTTAATTACATCTAATTATTTTACTACATTGAGTTATTATTGTTATCTATATATATAAACGTGAAAGACCTGACTGACTGACTGACTGACTGACTGACTGACTTAAATCAACGCACAGCCCAAACCACTGGGACTAGAAAGTCCAAATTTGGCAACTAGATTCCTTATAAGGTCTAGAGATCCACTAAGAAAGGATTTTTCAAAATTCATCCCCTAAGGGGGTTAAAAAGGGGATGAAAGTTTGTATGGGGTTAAAGTTTTCTTTTAAGCTAGGAATTTGAAACTTCGTAAAAAGATATATTAATAAAATATAAGAAAACTAATTTCAGCGTTTTTGAAAATTCATCCCCTAAGGTGGTGAAAAAGGGGTTGAAAGTTTGTATGGATATAAAAAAAAATTTCAAGCGGTGGACTTGAATCTTTGTATTTAGGGATATTATTAGAAGAAAGGAAAAGTAATTTCAGCGTTTTGTAAAATTCATCCCCTAACAGGGTTAAAAAGGGGTTGAAAATTTTAATCCATTATAAATGCTTTGAAACTTCGTAGAAAGGCATAATAGCCAATTAGAAAAAAAGTGATTGCAACGTTTTTGGAAATTCTACCCCTAAGGGGGTTAAAAGGGGATGAAATTTCGTCTTCGGGTGCAAATTTTATTTTAAGTTAGGAACTTGAAACTTTTTGGAAAAAAAGGTAATAAATTAAAAAACATGAAAACTAATTCAAGCATTTTTGAAAATCATCCCCCAAGGTGGTGAGAAAGGGGTTGAAAGTTTGTATGGATATCAAACATTTTTTCGAGTGTGGGACTTGAATCTTTGTATTTAGGGATATTATTAGAAGACAGGAAAAGTAATTTCAGCGTTTTTTAAAATTCATCCCCTAACAGGGTTAAAAAGGGGTTAAAAGTTTAAATCCATTAGAAATGCTTTGAAAATTCTTAGAAAGGCATAATAGCCGATTACAAAAAAAAAGTAAATGCAACGTTCTTGGAAATTCAACCCCTAAGGGGGTTAAAAAGGGGATGAAAGTTTGTATGTATATCAAACATTTTTTCGAGCGCGGGACTTGAATCTTTGTATTTAGGTATATTATTAGAAGACAATAAAAGTAATTTCAGCGTTTTGTACAATTCATCCCCCTAACATGGTTAAAATGGGGTTCAAAGTTTGAATTCATTACAAATGCTTTGAAACTTATTAGAAAGACATAATAGCCGATTACAAAAAAAAGTAATTGGAACGTTTTTGGAAATTCAATCCCTAAGGGGGCTAATTAGGGGATGAAAATTCGTCTTGGGGTGTAAATTTAATTTTAAGCTAGGAACTTTAACTTTTTGGAAAAAAAGGTAATAAATTAAAAAACATGAAAACTAATTCAAGCATTTTTGAAAATCATCCCCCAAGGTGGTGAGAAAGGGGTTGAAAGTTTGTATAGAGATCAGATATATTGTGAGTGCGCAATGCGGAACTTGAATCTTTGTATAAGGGCATAGGTAAGTACCTATTATGAGAATACAAGAAAAGTAATTTCAGCAACCAACATCAAAATCCACTTGACTTAAAACTTCATACAACTTGCTAAAAAATAAAAGTACTTAATTTCAACATTGCTTGGATATGAAAATTATAGGTACCTACTAAAGATGTAAAATGTTGAAGATAAGATTCCACGCGGACGAAGTCGCGGGCAACAGCTAGTATATATATACAGGGCGTCCCACGGCTATGCCACATGGAGGGAAAGTACCCTAAATATTGTAGATGGAACATTTTACTGAAAGAAGACATTATTTTAATTTAAAAAACAATTTAAACTGCATTCATAGATTTTTAAATAATTACATGGTTGAACCGGGAATCGAACCCGCCGCACGAGAAAAAAAATCATCCTGTAGCTTTATCATACCGATCGAAAGGCTTGATCATAAGGATTATTTTTTGCTAAATAACATAGTGTCGGAAATAAAAGGAAGCCCATGAATTTTAACATTTTTAATTCAAAATTAATCAATTTAATTTATTAAATGATCAAAATGTAGTCTCATTCTGTCTTGGAGTAATTAACAACGGAGACGCCATGTCTAAAATTTTCGGTACAAAATAGTCTGCCGTTTTTTGCGGGGGAGGGGCACATCAAATGTATAGGTACGTCATGTCAGATAAACGTCAGTCCATACATATGGTTGACCATTGGCCGCCTATTTTCGACAGAGGGGAATGCCTGTTAATGGCGGCTCCATTGTTAATTACTCCGAGCATTCTGTTGAATACAAAGCCGCACTCTTTTGATTATTTCGCTAAATTTCACATCAAATGTTAAAATTGATGGTCTTCCTTTTGTTTCTGACACTATGTTCTTTAGCAAAAAATAATCCTTATGATCAAGCCTTTCGATCGGTATGATAAAGCTACAGGATGATTTTTTTTCTCGTGCGGCGGGTTCGATTCCCGGTTCAACCATGTAATTATTTAAAAATCTATGAATGCAATTTAAATTGTTTTTTAAATTAAAATAATGTCTTCTTTCAGTAAAATGTTCCATCTACAATATTTAGGGTACTTTCCCTCCATGTGGCATAGCCGTGGGACGCCCTGTATATAGAAACCAACAACAAGCCGGTGACCAGGAATAGAGGGAAGGTTAAAGCAAAATGGCTCGACTAAATCGTGGCTACAGCCGGACAAGACTGGTCACAGAAGGCCGAAAATCTGCAAGAGGCCTTCACCCGAAGCTCTTCAAAATAATATTATTTTTTTACGTTGTCACAGTGACAATAGTATGATAATGAGGTTGGTATGAGGTCTCTAGCGACTTTCATATTGATTGTCACTGTGAAAAGGTACGAAATGGGTCGGAAATTAAACTCTTTTGCACTGTTTACATACGGACATCCGCACAAAATAGAATAAAAATGCTATGGTATTTTCTGCGATAAACGCAAGAATCAGACTTAATTGTTCTAGTTAATATGTCTTAGTCACAACATGGCTTGGAAATACCGCCCGTCGGCGAATCAAAATGACGTATGTTACAACGAGATATTTGTCCCTTACGTCGTTTTATTTTATCACTTGTCGTTTTGCAAACATGACATGACTGTAGTTTATGGGACCGGTATTTTTGCTCTTCTTTGACTATTAGAATAATACTACAGTTATTAGATTTAAAGTTAAAGCGTATTTTTTATTATTTCGAAGATACAGCCCGCCTGTTGGAAAGCGGTTACCGTAGCTAATGGACGTGTGCAACAGGGGTGCACATACCTAACCGTTGCCGGCTCTTTAAATACCTGTATAAGTGTGTATTCCTTTTTGAAATACCCCATACTGTAATCTATTGGGAGCCTATTCGCATTCGGCTATTCTCATTTTAAATGTGTGTTTTTTGGGCAGTTGTGTAAAATTCGAACTTCAAGATATTCACAAGAGACGACACGTAGTACTAGATCCATTCTAGATACGTTATAGTTTAGATATCAACTAGTTCTCTTTTGCAGCGCAATTCGGGCAACCAATGTCACTTTTACGTTAGGTAGAGTAAGATATCTATTAGATGTGAATTGGATCGCTAAGTCATATCCTGTGGAAATCGTTCATGAGTATCTCCAGAATCGTGCAAATGTCAAATTTGACAGGTTAGATCTTAAATATATCGTTATTGTATCTTGGTGATGTCTAAAAGATATCGAATAGATATCTATTTCAAAATCCGAATCGGGCCCCTACTGTATTCTTGTGCGGTGTCAGCATTTACGCAAGCATCAAAAGTGTCGGCCTTTGGCGTGGTGCCGAGGAAGCTGCATTTCCCCGCTATACTCGTAACGTATTCCAATACTATACAGGGTGGAAAGGTAAGTCGGGCCCTGAAGGGAAACTACCTTAAATCCTTAAGTAAAGTAGGTATTTTTAATTTTTTCTTCAATTTAGCTTGTAAAAAAAAAAATCTTAAGTACTAAATATTGGTTCTCTTATTTATCGCCGAAAATGGTATGGCCTATTATCACTTCCCAACTCACGTTTGGCGGAATTTTATTTCGCCGAATTTTCATTTCCCAACTTATCAAATGGTTTTTTTTTATTTGCCAACCGCATAGTTACCAACTAAACGTTTGGTCTGTGTTTTATAATGTCAATTTTCAAAATGCCAACTTTCTTGTCGTAGAATGTTTTAGTTGACATAATATGTATACACTTAGTTGTTTATTGTCTACCAATTGACTCATTTGGTCAGACTGCGCCAAAGCGGGGCCGTTTTCTAGGAATAACTTTTCTCTAAAATCAAAAATGGCCGAGATATTTGACACGAAAGTTCGAATATTTGACCCGAAAGTTGCTGTGTAATTACGTTTTTTAGGTTGTTGAAAAAAAAATAACCTCGAAGACTAAGGCGGGAGCGAAGCTCCCGCCTTAGTCTTCTAACCTAACCATATCCAAGTCGGCTCTGCCCAGGAAGGTCTTGCTCGCTCGCTTCGCTCGCTCGCTGCCACTGGCTTCAAATATTAAAATATACATTATAAAAAGTCGAACAACTCGGCCATTTCTGATTTTTTGGTATGTATCTTTTTCTTATTTGTAACTTGCCTAACTAATGTATGAAAAGCAAACTGTAGCTTCAACGAAACGTTATTCGTCCAAGAGTTATTCGACCAAGTGAAAGATTTGACAAATGATAAGTCTCCCAAAAGTTTAAAGGCGTTATAATAATCTGCTTTACAATAATTCTACCAATTGAAACGTTGTCATACAAAAATTTGCTAATCGTTAGTTGTCAAAGTGAAACGTAGGCGAAATGTTGGTTGGCAAATGAAATTCCGCCAAAAATAGTTCTGCGAAAAGGCAGAACACCAAAATTGAGTTTCTATTTTTTGGAAATTTTAGTCGGATCGAGTCCCGGGCGAGGCATCGAGTTTTAGAAAATCTTTGAATGCAGTTATGTTTCTTTTTAAAAATAAAGGAATGTCTACTTTAAGAATAATGAGCCAGCTTAAGTATTTCAGGTAGTTTCACTCCAGGGCCCGACTTATCTTTCCACCCTGTATGTTGAATGTAGTAATGTTTAGTTTTTATAGTTGCCCAATTTCACGGTAGATGTCGCTGTTCTGTCAGCTACCTCGCGCTATTAAGATTTTTCCACGGACCCGTATATAGTCAATTTGGTTTCGGAATAAATGAGTACTAAGTTGTCAAAAAAGTGTTTCATTACAAAAGGTAGGAAGTGCAGTGCAAGTGTAGTCAGTGAACATTGGTCCTTCGTACCGCGAGAAAACTGCCAGCTCTTCTGTCACAAGTGTAGTAAATCGATAATAATAATATTAATGCACTTTTATTTTAACTCTAGAATTTGGATGCCTTAAATTAATTAAAGCAGTTTCCGCGTCCGTTGCACGCAGGTCATTAAAATGATCATTAAATTTTAGAATGCAACATGTTGCAGGAGTTAACCTTACTTTCAAAACTTGACAGCTTTTTTGGATATTTTCTGTATCGAAATTCATTCAATTCAGCCTTCAACTTTTCTTAATTGAAATAAACAGACAAGTGCGAGTCGGACTCGCCCACCGAGGGTTCCGTACACGGTACAAATTTGACTTATTTTTTACAAATTTTGTGTTATGAGATTTTTGGATTTTTTCCAGTACCTACTTATAGTATAAGTATAAAAATTTGACCATAAACCTGAGCATAATAATTAGGGTCTTAATTTCAACTCGATATCTTCACGCGTTCCCGAGATAAAGGGTCTTCACAGACAGGCAGACGGACGGACGGAGGGACAACTATAGCTGGTCAAGCAAATCTTATCAGTAAAAAAAGGCGCGAAATTCAAATTTTCTATGGGATGATATCCCTTCGCGCCTACATTTTTCAAATTTGCCGCCTTTTTCTACTGACAAGATCTGCTTGACCAAGTTTAAGTGATCCTATAAGGGTTCCGTTTTTTCTTTTGAGGTACGGAACCCTAAAAAAACTTAACTCACCATTTAAATTGTAAATCACACCCGCGCACTGTCCAACCAAGCTCACCAGCACAAATTTCCACATTTTCAGAAAAGTAAAAATTAAAAAAAAGTTTTAAGTCCGGCGCGTGTCATATGTGTCGCGGGCAAGGGTGGCGCGCGCAGTGAGCGTCGCGCGCGATATCCTTGCGTTATGATCTACTTGTGCAGCCTTAGCCACGCACTGCGTTTTTGCAAGTGCGTTTAGAGTTAAACCGAGAGCACAGAATAAATAATAGTACTACAGTACGGTACAGAAGACTCACTCTCTAACAAAACGCGTCTGTTACGATCAGCACAGATATGGCCGCTAGGTGGCGACAGCACCACGCGCGGCTTATGGCAAACCCCAAAATTGGGGTCGAACGGATGGAGTTTTAGCTACCTGTAGCAAAGCGACGAAATCGCGGAGTGAGCCACGCCTGCCAAGAGTCTGCAACGATTTTGATAGCACACGTAGTGCAAGTGTTAAACGTCAAACTTCTATGATTATGATTATGATAATTATGACGTAAAAATGACACACTCCGTGTGCTATGAAATCGTTGCAGACTTATCTTTGTCTACCTCTATTTCAGGAGGTGTCTTGTATTTTTTTTTTATTTGGAGCCAGGCATGTCCCACGGCCGGGCAAAGGCCTCCCCCATTTCGCCACTGATCTCTATCCAGTGCTCTGGCGATTCCTTCAAGGAGTCCGTTTCATCCCGCAACCGCCGATTCGAGTTTTGCGTCTTTTTTATGATTTACTTACACATCAACTGTGTAGCTGTACCTAGCTGCCGCATTTGTTTTATATATTTCAAATTTTCTAAAATGTAATGACTTTTTAAATAATATTGATTAATATAATCTAATTGACGAATAAACAACTATTAAAATCCATTAATATTTATCAACATTCCACAAACAAGACTGTTTTAAAACGCTCCCAAAAACGCGCGTTTATAACGCTCAGTTGCGGACATTGAATCAGCGAATCCTGCGCAGATCATGTTATTCTCAAGCCAAGTTCTAGTCTAAGGAAATGCACTCATTGTTTATATGGGGAAATCAGAAGCCAGTCATAGTAAAAAGTAAAAAAAAAGGACAAGTGCGAGACGGTCTCGCCTACCGAGGGTTCCTTTCCTTAATTACAGTAGGTATTTGTTGTTATAGTGGCAACAGGACTACGCGTACATCATCTGTGAAAATTTCAAGTGTCTATTAGCTATCACGGTTCATGAGATAAAGCCTGGTAAATAGATAGACAGACAAACATACACACGGACAGTGAAGTCTTAGTATTACGGTCCCGTTTTCACCCTTTGGGTACGGAACCTAGGGGAATACAGTTTCCAAATTGACTACAAACAGCCCGGTCCATGATCACGGGACCGCGACCAGCCACCGCCTCAGTGACTGAAAGTCAGATAAGGCCACCCCAGCCACAGATTAATAAATAGTACTAGTACAGAAGACTCACTCTCTAACAAAACGCGTCTGTTATGACAGCCATGGCCGCTAGGTGGCGACAGCGCCACGCGCGGCTTATGGCAAACCCCAAAATTGGGGCCGAACGGATGTACTTTTAGCTACCTGTAGCAAAGCGACGAAATCGCGGAGTGAGCCACGCCTGCCCAGCGTCGAAAATGCAGACGCTTGTGGAGGACGAGAGTAGTTAACCCTTAAATGCATAATTACGTAGATCTACATCGTATATTTTGATGGCCCGTGGCTCAATATGCAGGTAGCCATAATGACATTTATAACTTTTTATTATTTATTTAAAACTAAAACTGAAAATTGAACTGGGTTGAAAACTGGCGAGAAGCGGCACAGGACCGGGATCAATGGCGAGCAGTCGTGTAATCGTACTAGGTACAGAAGACTCACTCTCTAACAAAACGCGTCTGTCACGATCAGCACAGATATGGCCGCTGGGTGGCGACAGCGCCACGCGCGGCTTATGGCAAACCCCAAAATTGGGGTCGAACGGACGTACTTTTAGCTACCTGTAGCAAAGCGACGAAATCGCGGAGTGAGCCACGCCTGCCTTTGGGTCGCTGCGCCAGAGGTAAGATAGTTTCCGTCAGCATTCAGAGCTAAATACTATTGTTTGTATGGGGAAATTACAACTAGTCATACGAGATGACTTATCACACTTTTTTGCACTAAGCACTTACATAATTACTATTTAGTATTGTTTGTAAATAGTATAAAAAATAATGAGGGAAATATTCATTAAATGGAAACGATAAATGCCTGTAAAGGGGCACACTGACTAACACTACTAACAGGACCCCTATTCGACAAGCGACGTTTGACGTATCGTGTTGATCTCCCGTTTATGCGGGAAAAATCATAAGTTCTCGAATACATACAATGTCAAAATTTGACATTAACAATCCACAGTTAGGGTGACAAGCAAACCAAACCGAACCACCCTTAGTTTAGAGTTGAGTTTTGGTTGTACCAAATGATATTTATCCACCGTTGATGGAATCAACACTCAGTATGCGATAAAATCAACTGTTGATTTGACGTGGATGCGAAATCTGACAGTTGTACGTGTCGAATTTGGCCCCAGTCCGCCGGACGATATCCGCCGGTCAGTTGTTCGGAGCTGTCAAATTTTTGTTCTAACTGACAGGCCGATATCGTCCGGTGGTCTGTTAATCAGTAGTCGGCTTAACTGTTCATGAGTTTCATGACTATGAATAAATGAAATGAAATAAATACTACTCATTAGTAATCTTAATCAATCAATGATCTCATCAAAAGGAGCATTCCGCGGGCGGTCCCGTACAAACGCATTTTATTTCCTGTGTTGCGACGTTTTTTTCGGCATTTAGGGCCAACCCACATTTGGCGTCTTACGAGCGTCGGCGTCTACAATTCTATGGCCGCTGCTCGACGCAACGTCGACGCAACTGCGCAACGACGTCATTTTCCATAGCGCTGACCAGACGCCGACGCTCGAGGGACGCTAGATGTGGGCGGCCCTTAAAGCGGGCAATTATTTTTCTGTGCACATTTTTGACCATTTGTCATAGAAAAGGAAACTCTTATACCTGCAAATCTTCAGAAAATTCGCGTTTAGTACGGTACAAACGGTAGACAATTTCATGGAATGCTCCAAAAGTTCAATAGTAGGAAGTATGTATTTATTTAAGCTGATATATATTGCACATATATACATACTTATCCTGTTAAATACATTTCGTCGAATTAATGACTGAAGCAGGAAAAGATACATTTACCGGCATTTAGAGCGGAAAACGAAAAAGGCCGTCATTAAATCTCAGACGTCATCGGCTGCTGTGATAGGTATAAAATAAAAACCGGACAAGTGCGAGTCGGACTCGCCCTCCGAGAGTTCTGTACTTTTTACTATTTGTTGTTATAGCGGCAAAATAAATACATCATCTGTGAACATTTCAACTGTCTAGCTATCACGGTTCGTGAGATACAGCCTGGTGACAGACAGACGGACAGTCAGTGGAATCTTATAGTTATAGGGAACCTTTGGGTACGGAACCCTAATAAAACAAAGCGATTTGCTCGAAAAAACTTTTTGCTTCACAAAATCCACTCGTAAACTGTGACATTGTAATGTAAAAGTGCCCTCAGACAACTTTCCCTTTCGCCTTGACCTTGAGGACGTTCTTTTTGGTTATGTAGGTCTAAAAACACGTTTAGGCGTATCACACACTGACGTCTCGACTAGCGGCGGTGAGCGGAAGAAACACGCTCTGGGTGCTTGGCCAAGACACCCATCGGTTGCGCCGTACCGCAAAAGTATAAAACGTTGCCCTTTAACATAACTTTGCCCACCACTTCCCAGTTCAATAAAAGCGAAATAACTAAAAGTAGTTTCTACACTTTCCTCAGAAAGTGTATCTATTAACATAACTTTGCCCACCGCGTCACGGTTTAGTAAAAGCGAAATAACTAAAAGTAGTTTCTTCAGAGTGTATCTGTAACTACTTTTAAGTGATTTTAGTTAGTTATATTAAAGGGCTAAGTTTTATACATTTACGGTAGCGAACGAAAACTAATATCTTTTTGACGCACTAATATGGAAGAGTGATTTAGAGAGATTACCGTTTCGTTCGCTATTGCGCAAACGATTGGCATCTTGGCTAGGCCCTCTGTTCTGAGACTGCATAAATATAAATAAATAAATAAATATTATAGGACAATTTTACACAGATCAACCTAGTCCCACAGTAAGCTCAATAAGGCTTGTGTTGTGGATACTAGACGACGATATGTATAATACACACACATATATAAATACTTATGTACATAGGAAACATCCATAACTCAGGGACAAATATTTGTGATGAACACACAAATGAATGCCCTTACCAGGATTGGAACCCGGGACCTCGTGCTTCGTAGGCAGGGTCACTACCGACTAGGCTAGGAGGCCGTTAATATTGCATTGGCGCAGATAATTGATATCGCTTCGCACACCGCGGCAGCTTGCGCTTTCTGTTTCTTTTTGTTTTCTAAGTTTTTTTTTTGATGTTAAAAAACCTTGGGGGAGTTAATAACGTTGAGCGTCGTCAGTCATCTCGGTTGATGGGAGTAACATGGGCCTTTCAGGCGAGATACGCCGAAGTTTTTGGTGTTTTTTGTAAGTCGTTCGGATCTTACACTACCATTACCAACATTACAAAAGTAGGTGGTTTCTGTGTAGAGTGCCAGGATAACCAGTTAACCACCTTATTAACAATAGGGGGCATTACTGCAATGTTCTGCCGCCAGAGTGCAGCACTAGCGCCTCTAGTAAACCAGAGTAAATTATACATACTGTGCCTTAAACAATTTTTTCACAAGTTTTCACGGACGATAAAATATGACATTGATGCATCAAGCCGGTTCGATTACAAGGGCCTACCGGGAAAAGCGAAAATCGAACATTTTAATGTATCTCCTCTTTATATTCACTCGAATATATTCGAGATTCGAGAATATATGCAAGAGTGATAGATAGGTTAGATAACGAAATTTCGATTTTTTTGTTTCGCGGTAGACCCCCAGATGTGATGGATGATTCTAGTGGCGCCCCCTACACAGTTTCGCGTAATGTTCCCTATTAAGCCCGCTCCACAACTCGTGCACGAATCGCATCGCGAAGCCGCGAACACGAATGTGGAGTCGATTTCGTAGATCTGCGCCGCAATTCGCGCGCGAGTGTGGAGCGGGCTTTAGGAACGCTTGTTTAAACAGGTGCGAAAAAAGAACAGCACAAATTAATTGATAACTTTTTATTTGCATGAATTTTTCAATTGTTTTTATACTATTTACAGGATATTCATAATAAGATAAAAACATTATTAATAACAGCAACCTCATTCATTGTTCATTGCTTTCCATAACTTATTGCCGAACTTAAATAGTATGCTCAGTGCACTGACCCCTGTTTCAATATTTTGACAATTGTCACTTAACAATGACAATTCCCCGTACAGTCGCCATCAGATATATTGGAGCGGCCGAGGTGCTCAAAAATATCTGAACAAGCACTTTAACGCCTGTGATGTGTTCAGATATTTGTGAGCGCATTGGCCGCTCCGATATATCTGATAGCGACTGTACAATTGTACATTGCTGGTCCAACAATTAACATTGACCGTCGTTAGTTATAGGCAGTGGCGGGACTTCCATACAAGCCCAAAAGCCGGGCTTGCCCTAAGGCAACTAATTGCCTTACCGAAATTACGTAGTGATAAGATCAATAAAGATTATTTTGAAAATCGCGCGCCAAACGAACCCGTATTATTAAATTCAAGCCACAGCGGCCTCGAACCGCGGCACGAGCGTGTTGCAAAATTATGCCGCGGCGTGGCGCCTCATCCGCGCGAACTAAATCAGGCGGAGGATGTTCTAGCTATCCTGCTCGAACTCGCACTCGTTGGCTTGCAACCGTGCTTGCTTTTTCGTCCCGCTCTGGGCACTATCAGCCTACAAACCGTCAAAGAACGATGTAACTATTTGTTGGTATGTATAGCAATTTTATAAGACGATTTATGCTTGGATTTTGTGTGAAGTTAGCTGCATAAGTTCGCACAGCGCGCGTTCGCGTTTACTTCAAGTGTATTATTATTTAGTTGAACCGAGTCAGTGGTCGAGTCGAAAGTAACGAAAGTTTGTTTAAGTGAATTTGATTAAATAGTGAATGTGAATTTGTTCATTGTTGTGGCGCTTAGTTTAATAAGTGTTAACAATGGATCAAGAAGTGGTTCCTTGTGACGGTTTGAAATGCGTCCACGTTTTAGTCAACCAAAACAAGGTAAAGTCTTTGACCTTTGTCGAAAAACGGGACCTAATTTCCGCGGCAAAACCAACACCCGACTTGTGTATTTCTCAGTCAAGTCAGTCGCGTAAGAGAAATTTCTGTAGGGCCGTCTACAAAACTCATTGGATTGTTGGTTGTTCCCATACAAATAAGATGTATTGCTGGTGTTGCATATTTTTTTCGAACGATATTAACGTTTGGAATACTTCTGGCTATAATGATTTAAATAATTTATCTGGAGCAATAAAGAGGCACATGAATTCCGGTAAACATATGTGTGCAGTGATTTCTTTTAGCAACTTTAGCAATTATCTAGTAATAGTATGCCCTCAGTGCGCTATGATTAGCTCGCCTCGTCACGCTAGCAGATGCATTTGACCCCGAAGAGTGAAGATTGGACAGTTATTACGAAAACATATCTTTCGGCTTGCCCTACTCCAAAACCCTAGGCACGCTACTGGTTATAGGCCCGGAGATGAACAGAGAATTGTCAGTTTTACAGGTGTCAATTGTCACTGTGCTGAAATGGACGCCCGGCTCCTGTTTCACCATTGTGACAATTGACACCATTGACAACATACTTCGGCGCAGAAATGTACAGAAAATTGTCAGTGTCAAATGCCAATTGTCAGCGTGGTGAAATAGTCGCCTACTAGACAGGTGACAATCGTTTGGATAAAACGCTAATTGACACTTAAAATAAATAATGTATGGAAATGATCACGCGACTTTTCGGCACTTGTCCCACCAAGAGCGAGTAAGTGATTAACTATCGGCGATTTTCTCGCCCAAGAAACGAACAAAAGATTAGGATCCTGTGTTAGTAAAAGAGACACATATATTAATAGTTCATCGCTGGCTGTTCACACTGCCGGCGAGAACACTCGCTCTACTAGTTTGTCGCCGGGATAAGATAAAACTAGCTCAGCGGTACTCGCTCGGCGATGCTCGCTTCGTAGTTAGAACTCAAGCTGCGAGACCAATCAGTCTGCGAGTTCGGCTACGCTACACCGCCCAAGCGAGTGACGCGAGTAATAGCCCGTCGCGCTCCAACACTCGCCTATAGCCCAGCGACAAAACTATTGGAGCTAACACTCGCTTCTCGCCGCTCGCCCACTCGTTTCTAGTTTATCGTTCTACTCGCTTATCGCTCATCGTCGGCGGTGGGACAAGTGCCTTCCCCAATACTTACGTTTTTAGTTTTCGATTTGCGTTTATCGGCGAACGATTGTCATCTTGGTTACCACCGACCCTTTTGTATTGACGTGAAGTGATTCAATTATAATAAATACTATTAACACGTCAATCACCCATCGATACATTCTGTAATGTCGACATAACGATTAGAAATTTATCGATCGTCGTTGTACGTTTTATTAGCCTATTCGGCGCTAATCACGACACGTTGTCGTTTGGCATCTACGAAGCATTTCCGCTACATACCGGGAAATCCATGCTATCGGCTACGACCGTAGCCCAGTGGTGAATGTGTTAACATGGATTTCCCGGTATGTAGCGAAAATGCTTCGTAGAGGCAAAACGACAACGTGTCGTGATTAGCGCTGAATGGGTGAAGTAAACGTTCACAGTCCAACTTAATGATTCCAATTTTATTATTTACTTTATCCCATAGTCTAATAAAACATGGTCTTCTCTTCCCAGAGTGACACAAGCCTACGTCACAATAACATGGCCGCTATACAGGGTGAAATTTAAATCACTGGCCATATTCATTCCCGGCACTAGGTTACACTTAAGGAATCTATTTAACGAAAAAAAAGAGTACACTTTTTTTTAATTTTCATTTTTCAATTTTTAAATATTTTCCACGAGTCGTGGTCACCCTATTACCACAAATGTAAACAAACCTAATAGTAGGTTTTAACAACAACATCAGCAAAACCCTTATCTGACCTTCACTAAACCTTATAATCGTTGCAATAGGGTCCACCCAGTTAGTGTTGGCGATGGTAGGCAGGTTTATCAATTTCGAGGGTAGTCTAAACTAAACCATTCCGCGCTAGCGGTAAACATAACGGTAAGCATAAATGATTAGTCACTCGTCACTCGCCAACCTTAAAATAATAATCGCGCGCGTACTAAGGTTAAAAAAAATGTTTTCGAACCGGGAATATTACGAAGTGGTACGGTGTTATTTATTAAGTGGTGAGTGTTTACGTGGTGCACAAAGATTATACGAAATGGAATCCGTTCCACGCCTTCGCAGACAAGGATTGAATCCAAGAGTACCATCTCGTGGGACTTTCGTTAATTGCGTCGATTTTTAATCAAATGTACGTAAGTTGATTCAATTTTTAGGGTTCCGTACCCAAAGGGTAAAACGGGACCCTATTACTAAGACTTCGCTGTCCGTCCGTCCGTCCGTCCGTCCGTCTGTCACCAGGCTGTATCTCACGAACCGTGATAGCTAGACAGTTGAAAATTTCACCGATGATGTATTTCTGTTGCCGCTATAACAACAAATACTAAAAACAGAATAAAATAAAGATTTAAATGGGGCTCCCATACAACAAACGTGATTTTTGACCAAAGTTAAGCAACGTCGGGAGTGGTCAGTAGGTACTTGGATTGGGGTGACCGTTTTTTTTGCTTTTTTTTTTGCATTATGGTACGGAACCCTTCGTGCGCGAGTCCGACTCGCACTTGCCCGGATTTTTAAATACGCCTGAATGCAAAGATTCCTGGCCTAGTTTTTACTCATTGTTTTTAAGCCACGGACGTTTTGTTAATAATCATTAGTCAGAAATAACATTTTAGATTAAAAATGGGTTGCCTTTGCATTTTGACGGTTCTAAGCCCGTTAATATGAAAAGAAAAATTAGCAGCTTATGTAGGTAATCTCGCTGCAATAGGGTTCATAATTGGTGACACGATTGCAAACAGCGGGAGGGGCGGGGTGTCAATGACCTTAACTGATAAGAGAGAAGCGGGTGTAGTGGGTAGTTGTCGGTTCACCATAACGTACGAGGTTTTTAGGACAACTTGATGATGAGTTATTTCGAAAAAAATGTACTGAGCGGTATTAAAAGAAAAAACACGTGTGTAATATTTTTTAGAGTTCTTTCGGTTGTTTCAATTTGGCCAGTGAATTAAATTTCACCCTGTATATAGCGCTATCGCATATTATCACATAGCGCTGTCGCATGATGACGTAGGCTTGTGTCAGTCACGTGACCACGAAAACACGGGAAGAGAGTACCAGGCCCCTGTTTCACCAACGTGACAGGTGCGATGAATTGTAAAATCACTGTTGCTGACGTCACAGGCATCCATGGGCTACGGTTACCGCTTACCATCGGGCGGGCCGTATTCCTGTTTGCCACAATCATTGTATTATTAAAAAAAACTTTATGATATCGGAAAAAAACAGATATTTCTCTTGCTATGTTTATGACAATTGTCACAAGAAAAACTACAATTGTCACGAAATTCTGACATATAACTCATTACCTGTCAAGAATTACCTACAATTCTTCTAAATCTTTGACAATTGTCAGAAACTTCGCAGGAGAAACATCTGTTTTTTTCCGATATAATAAAGTTTTTTTAAATAATACAATGATGGTGGCAAACAGGAATACGGCCCGCCCGATGGTAAGTGGTAATCGTTGCCCATGGATGCCTGTGACGTCAGCAACAGTGATTTTACAATTCGTCGCACCTGTCACCGATGTGAAATTGGGGCCAGGCGGAGTATATTATTATTTATTATACTATGCTTTATCCATCATTATGTTTCTGTACGTCATACGTGCATTCTGAATACTTGAAGTAATTAAACAGATGGAAAAACATATTTGAAATACATTAAGATACTTTTGAACACGGAATTCGACTCAGTGCACTATAGATTTAAAGACGTGTTTCGTGAGCAAAATAGAGATAAATAGCTTTAAAAGTAGTATAAATTCTCACCTTAGACCATACTAATCGAAAGAAACGTCGTCCTACACTCAAGGGCAATGAAAATGGGCCACTGTGTGAACTAATTTGTCACAAAGTGACCATTTTTATTGGTGTTTGATTGTATTTTGCGTGTTCGACCGGACGGCGATCGATTAGTGATAAAACCATATAAAGCAAAGAACTGACTGCATAGAGGTTCGGTCTAAGGAAAATCGTGCCCCACAATTTGATAGCTGAACTAGATGGCGCTGTGTTTCGTGGTCACTGAAATTGTCAAAATCTATAGGCACTTTTGACAGCCAGAATGACCGCATGTATGCGTTACAGCACCATCTTATTCATTAGTTGTCAAAAAGCACGAATTTATCTTAGAATACTCATCTTAGGGTACAGATGTAGTGCATAATCGTTTTCCATCGTATTTTCTCGGAAACGTTCGTATGTCGCTATCGTATGCTACTTCAATCGACCTCAGTGCTTTTTGCACCGAAACTGACTGAAATAGCAAGACACGTTCGTACGTTTCCATGAGAATACGATGGAAAATATTTATGCACTACATCTGTAAGTCGCCAATTACTGGCCACTGTTTAATAATTGGCCACCTTATACTAAAAAATGAAGCCAGTAACCGACGATTTAAGGTGACAGTCCATTTCCAACGACAGCTCCATTACTGTTCATTTTACTATGGAAACTGACAATGACAGCGACGCGTTCAGTACCGGTAGTGCAGCTGCGGTCAGAAATGGAATGTTACCATTACTCTTATGTAATCAGTGAATCTTTGATTTATCCTTCTGACATATCCATAACAAAATACTTGTAAAGAATCCACAAGCATTATAATATAATAATAATTAAGTAATCATCGATATAATAAACATATCTTATTGACTTAGTAGATTAATATAATACAGGGTGTAAATAATTGCTCACTATACTAGTTTTTTATACATCATTTCGTCCATTTCATGGAAAAATCAAAAACGGGAACCTAAAAAAATCCAAAGCAATTTTTTACACCTTATACAGAATATGTACATTGTTTTTTTTTTAATTTAATATGAAAATATATTCATATATATCTAAAAAGCATAAACGATCTCAAATCTAAAGAGGACGCAAAATATGTAATAACATAGTAATATTTAAGTGACAAGTCAAGAATATAGTACCTTATCTAACTTATGTTACAATTACATGCTATATCAAGGCAATGGAATTATTTAAACAAATTTAAAGCGACTAAGTTCTCCGCGGAAACTTATAAGTCATAAGTTAAGTCGTAACGTGACGTAACTTTAACATGTCTCATTTTTATTGACGTGCCGACGAAAAGTTGACAAAAAAATTTAAAATGGAAACTTTCCAGAAATACCCGGAAACTTCCAAATTTTTGAAAACTTTCCACAACTCGATCACATCTGTACTCATTTCTTATTTTAGAGCAGCGGTCGGCTACCCGCATGCGGCCCGCTAGCCTCCCTGGCTACTTTGTATGTAATATTGACAAATGACGATAAAGTCATAAATATTAACAAAATGCGGCCCGCGTCCACTTCGTTAACTGCTATGCGGCCCTTGGCTGCTAAAAGGTTGCCGACCGCTGTTTTAGAGGATGTGTCATAACATCCGACGTGATTTAAGGCCCCGAATCATATTGCTTAGGACTATTTGGATCTATGAAGCATAACGTAAACTGGCCTATTGTCGACACCCCACCAATGGTTGGCACCTTCAATCTTTTAAGTGACACGTACATAAATAGATGCCAAGGACTGGTACTATTCAGTTTGGTTACTTGGGATTCAAGGTTTAGTTTTAAGTTATTAATTTTATCTTTATTCCATGTTTGCGTATTTTATGTAGTTTTGATTGATAAATAATATCAAAAATACTCAAATACATTGAAAATATCCATAACTCAGGAAAAAATATCTGTGATAAAAACAGAATTAAATACCCTTACCAGGATTCGAACCCGGGACCTCCTCCTCCGCAGTAAGGGTCAGTACTGAATAGGCTAGGAGCCAGATTGAGAAAGCGAAGACAAAATAAACGAAGGAAGATTGATAAGTTATACTGTCAAGGAATTTTATTTGAGTACCATTTCGTTGTCACAGTGACAATAGTATGAGCTCTCTAGCGACAAAGACATAATATATGTAACTTCGTATAAGATGAATAAAGTCTAAGAAAAAAACGTGCCTCGGAAATCAAGAAAACATCATTCTCGGATAGATGGCGCACATATCTTTAGCCTATTCTCGGCTAGATGGCGTGACGACACCGTTTCATATTTAAGAATTTTAACACATCCGTGAGTGAGTGAATGAACATGGGTCAAAATGATATAAAAATAATAAAATCATTTATCCATATATATTCATTTTTTTGATAATTTTATACGTGTTTATTTTGAGTTATAGTCGTGTGTCGATAGATGGCAGTAAATTTACAGTGACTACAACATTTACTATGACCCCCCTCTATACTATCTATTCTTTTTGCTAGCGACTTTCATATTGATTGTCATCGTGACAAGATACGAAATGGTACTGAAATTAAATTCTCTTACTGTACCTAGATAATAATAATTCTATGTCCGTTTCCTTCATAAAAGGTAGGATCGTATAGAAGTGGTATACGCGTGCCTCCGTGAGGGACTAAATTGTAAATGCGACACTGTGATTGGTCGAATTCATTTGTTGCCCACCATTCTCCATACTAATAAAAAGGTGGGGAACAAACAAAAAGTGAGACTGTGACAAGGACAAGCAATAATACCGCTTTCTCTGCTACTCCTACTGAAAGATAGATAAGACTATCCCGTTCTGTCAGTTACCCCCACCACTCATGCCAGATCCAGGTATATCCTAGATTCATGATTTCCTTATTTTTGAAAGCCACAAGCTGACACAACTGGTCAATATAATTCATACATATTATGGACGGCAAAATAACATCTCCAAAGTGACAAAGGGTAATTCGTCAATTACTGGCCACTGTTTAATAATTGGCCACCTTATACTAAAAATGAATTCTATTCACCTATAAACACAATTCATTTTAGTATAAGGTGGTTATTGAAGGGCGGCCAGTTATTGAAACCTTATACTAAAATGAATGCTGTTTATATGTGAATAGAATTCATCAAAACTGTATTAAGTTAGATGTGATGGCACTTAAATGGCTATAAAGTCGGTCGGCCCTTCAGAAGTGCCATTATGTAATTAACACCAGCCAAATCCTGCGAGCCCTCAGTTTATTGTTATTATGTTTGAACTTGGATACCAAATAGTGCCCTTCAAAGGTGACTTGTGACAGTCGTGTTGAGGTGACATGTGACAGTCGACTTGAGGTGACATATGACAGTCGTGTTGAGTTGAGGTGACATGTGACAGTCAGTCGTGTTGAGGTGACATGTAACAGTCGTGTTGAGGTGACATGTAACAGTCGTGTTGAGGTGACATGTGACAGTCGAGTTGAGGTGACATATGACAGTCGTGTTGAGTTGAGGTGACATGTGACAGTCAGTCGTGTTGAGGTGACATGTAAAAGTCGTGTTGAGGTGACATGTGACAGTCGTGTTCTGCCTTTCAACAGGGCCATTATGTTGTGGGTTTTAATCAACACCAACAAAATCCTGCGAGTCCTCAGTTTATTGATATTATGTTTGAACTTAGATACCAAATAAATAGTACCCTTCAAAGGTGACATGTGACAGTCGTGTTCTACCTTTCAACAGGGCCGTTACGTTGTGGGTTTTAATCAACACCAGCAAAATCCTGCGAGTCCTCAGTTTATTGATATTATGTTTGAACTTAGATACCAAATAGTGCCCTTGAGAGGCAACACGTGACAGTCGTGTTCTGCCTTTTAACAGGGCCATTATGTTGTCGGGTTTAAACACCAGCAAAATCCTGCCATCCTTGAGTTTTATTTGAACCTATACCGGGATAGTCCTTCCATCAGTGGATATCCTCCAGAAAATATGGCAGTCACACTTAATTGATTATGCTTGAACTTAAAAACCTAATAGTGCCCTTGAGAGATAACATGTGACAGTCGTGTTGAGGTGACATGTGACAGTCGTGTTGAGGTGACATGTGACAGTCGTGTTGAGGTGACATGTGACAGTCGTGTTGAGGTGACATGTGACAGTCGTGTTGAGGTGACATGTAACAGTCGTGTTGAGGTGACATGTAACAGTTGTGTTGAGTTGAGGTGACATGTGACAGTCGTGTTGAGGTGACATGTAACTGTCGTGTTAGTTATGTCTTTCAACAGTGCCGTTATGTTGTGGGGCTTAATCGACGCCGGCGAAGCCCTGGGAGCCTTCGATAGCCTTGACGAGTTTCTCGCGCAGCTGCTGGTAGCTCTCGTACGGGGGCAGGTCGATGCGGTTGAAACTGATGAAAAAACAAATTTTTAAGTGTGTTAACAATATATATATGGCGAATTTGGACTAAATTCTATAAGGTTGGTATTCCACGTCCAATTTCTTGGTCCTATGTGTATTTGCGTCTCACATTTTGCTTAATGAGAGAGTGAGACGCAATGCATATTGGACCAAGAAATTAGACAGGTAGAAACCCTAAGATATTTTGTAGTTCGAGCAAGATTTAAGTTTCAAAATATTCTTTGTTCAAGTAATATTGGCCCTGCAATCTTTATCAGCAATTTATTGTTGTAGATTACTCTTATTAAAAATGTTTAACAGATATCAATTTCCAAGAATAAGAAATTCATAAGAAGATTCTCAAGTATATTTAGTTTTAGTGTTCCGTACAAAACTTTGTTTACGGAACACTTATGGGATCACTTCGGTCTTGAAAATCAGTTAAATACGTTTTTATTTTTAAGACCACTAAATTTTTCGGGCTGATCAAGTCCTGTATAGAAGGTGTCCGTGAACGAGAGTAAAGTATAAATAAAATAAATGTGTAACGTTAGACGCCGTTGGGACCGTAGGGCATCTTTCGCTCGTCCATTACACCCTGTATGATGTACAAGGTGACTTTGAACAAGTACAAACTGTACAGTCGCCATCAGATATATCGGAGCGGCCAAGGTGCTCACAAGTATCTGAACACGCCTCCATTGTCAGGGCGTTAGAGAGCGTGTACAGATATTGTGAACACCTTGGCCGCTCCAATATATCTGATGGCGACTGTACATATATCTTACCATGTATGAGCCCGGGGGTAGTTGTCAGGCGCTCCCCACTTCTCGATAGTGAAGAGCTGGGGTCCGTTGGACCCGTATAGTTCTTTGAAGCCGTTCATGGGTACTCGGGAGGTACCCGTCACGAACTGTAGTAGTCGGGAACGCATTTCGTTGGAGAAAGATAGCACCACCTGTAACAATATACACTTGATTAATAAAATAAATTAAAATATTAGCATAAGAGTTGAAAACCGTGCCCCGAGTTTTACAGCTGAAGTAGATGGCGCGCACTGGATTGTTAAACGTCAACGTTTGATGTCTATACTCGTCTTTACATCTTTTATTTGTAATAATAAGTTGAATGTGCGTTCGTGTTTTTGCTTGTGTATTGTCTACAAGTACAGAGCTGCAGAGATAACTGACCCCCCTGCAGACATTTGTGTGCAGGGGGATCCTGTATTGATCACCCATATTTTTTACGAAATTCCACCTCGAAGATTCCTACAATCTAAAATAATACTCGACAAACTGTTTAAGAAAAACCGGATTGTTTGGCTTGCATCTTCTTCGAGATTTGATGGTGATGAGTATTAACTGCTATAACGCAATGTAGTAGTGCTCTTTCTGTCACGACTAAGTGTATGTCTATAGAATAGTGTGTCTCTCAGTCTCTATCTCTTTGCGAACTCCTCGCTTCGCTCGGATCACGCTGTATTCTTCGCTGTTGGTTTGTGTGTCTTCTCTCTCTCTCTGCGATCTTTAGTGTTCCCTGCCGCTAGCCACGCTAGCTACTAGGCTACTAGGGGTGCTAGCTAATGGTCACGGTCAGTCGTTATAGATAAGATGAGATAATATTTTTATTAATTTCCTGTATTATTCAAGTCCTAACATATGACTCACCCTCAAGAACCAATGCACCACAAGATAGTTGCTCGCTTCGCTCGGAGCACGCAGTATTCTCCGCTGCTGGTGTGTGAGTCTTGTCTCTCTCTGTGTGCCTCTCTCTCTCTCTCTCTGCGAACTCCTCGCTTCGCTCGGAGCACGCAGTACTACGTTATCAGTCAGTGTTGTATATATGTGCCTATGGTTTAGTGTGACATATGATATGGTGCGCGACTCACCCTCCAGAACCACTGCACCACGAGATGGTTGGCGTGGTAGTCGCCCTTGTAGAGGGTGTTGGCGCGCCAGTCGCGCACGTCGATGTGCTGGATGCCGCACAGCAGCAGCTCCAGCTCGTGCTCGTCGAAGATCTTGAGCAGCGGGAGGGGTACTAGACCCCCGAGCCCGTCGAGGAACGCGTACATCTGCTCCTGGACGCGGCTCACGAAACGCCATTCGATCACCAATCTGAAATAGTTGGATCAGCTTAGTTTGACGAATTTTCTAGCCAAGCGACGTCACTATACTTCGTTTTTTTTAGCATTAGAAATTAGGTAAACAATCTTGATGTGTCTTTTAATTGAAAAACACATTTTAAAAATAAGTTACGGCAAATACGTAATAATTATGAATCTAATACGATCATTTATATTCTCCTGCTTTCATAAGTAATAGTTACTGATTTTTAAAAAGCGTTTTTCAATTAAAAGACATGCCAAGATGGCTTACCTTCTTTCAAGTTCTTTCTAATGCTAAAAAAAACGAACTAGGGTACATCGCCAATTATTAGCCAGTTTTCAATTACTGGCCACCTATACTAAAATGAATTCTGTGTATAGGTGAATAGAACTCATTTTTGTAAGAGGCGGCCAGTTATTGAACGAGTGGGTTGTGGATAAATTTCAGTTACTGGCCATTTTCCTTATACTGAAAATGAGTTTTATTTATCTGTAAATAGAATTCATTTTTGGAATAGGTGGCCAGTAATTGAAAACTGGCTAATAATTGGATTTTCGTACCTTATATACTAAAATGAACTTTGTTCACCTATAAATAGAAATCAAATTAAGTGGCCAGTAATTGGGGGGTGGCTAGTAATTGGCGATGTACCCTATAAACACAATAAAGAGTGTAGTCGGACCACGCTAAGTCTTCACGTGTCAAGTGTTACGTCAAGTATGGAGAGCTTATAGGGATATGTATGCATTCTTACTGCCAACTTTGACAGGCGTGGCTCACTCCGCGATTTCGTCGCTTTGCAACAGGTAGCTAAAAGTACATCCGTCCCACACCAATTTTGGTGGCTAGCCGCGCGTGGCGCTGTCCCCACCTAGCGGTCATATCTGTCCTAATCGTAACAGACTACGCGTTTTGTTAGAGAGTGAATCTTTGTACCTAGTACTATTATTTATTCTGTGACTTTGATCAAAATTAGCGTGGTCAGAGTTCATTATGAAAATTAAAAAACCGGGCAAGTGCGAGTCGGACTCGCGCACGAAGGGTTCCGTACCATAATGCAAAAAAAAAACAAAAAAAAAACGGTCACCCATCCAAGTACTGACCACTCCCGACGTTGCTTAACTTTGGTCAAAAATCACGTTTGTTGTATGGGAGCCCCATTTAAATCTTTATTTTATTCTGTTTTTAGTATTTGTTGTTATAGCGGCAACAGAAATACATCATCTGTGAAAATTTCAACTGTCTAGCTATCACGGTTCGTGAGATACAGCCTGGTGACAGACGGACGGACGGACGGACGGACAGCGAAGTCTTAGTAATAGGGTCCCGTTTTACCCTTTGGGTACGGAACCCTAAAAAGTAGACAGTAAGTAACAGGAATCTGTTAGTATTTAGTCTACTTTTTGAATGGCGATAAATAACTAAAATATTCTTACTTGATGTATTCGTCCTTGTTGTCGTTGTCGACGGAGATGTTAGCGCCCCCTGGCTTCAGTTCTCGCTGGATCGTCTTACCGAACTGTAGACCTTATGTGGACAAGATAAGGTATATAATGTACTAACTTGATGTATTCGTCCTTGTTGTCGTTGTCGACGGAGATGTTAGCGCCCCCTGGCTTCAGTTCTCGCTGGATGGTTTTACCGAACTGTAGACCTTATGTGAACGAGATAAGGTATATAATGTACTAACTTGATGTATTCGTCCTTGTTGTCGTTGTCGACGGAGATGTTAGCGCCCCCTGGCTTCAGTTCTCGCTGGATCGTCTTACCGAACTGTAGACCTTATGTGGACAAGATAAGGTATATAATGTACTAACTTGATGTATTCGTCCTTGTTGTCGTTGTCGACGGAGATGTTAGCGCCCCCTGGCTTCAGTTCTCGCTGGATGGTTTTACCGAACTGTAGACCTTATGTGAACGAGATAAGGTATATAATGTACTAACTTGATGTATTCGTCCTTGTTGTCGTTGTCGACGGAGATGTTAGCGCCCCCTGGCTTCAGTTCTCGCTGGATCGTCTTACCGAACTGTAGACCTTATGTGGACAAGATAAGGTATATAATGTACTAACTTGATGTATTCGTCCTTGTTGTCGTTGTCGACGGAGATGTTAGCGCCCCCTGGCTTCAGTTCTCGCTGGATGGTTTTACCGAACTGTAGACCTTATGTGAACGAGATAAGGTATATAATGTACTAACTTGATGTATTCGTCCTTGTTGTCGTTGTCGACGGAGATGTTAGCGCCCCCTGGCTTCAGTTCTCGCTGGATCGTCTTACCGAACTGTAGACCTTATGTGGACAAGATAAGGTATATAATGTACTAACTTGATGTATTCGTCCTTGTTGTCGTTGTCGACGGAGATGTTAGCGCCCCCTGGCTTCAGTTCTCGCTGGATGGTTTTACCGAACTGTAGACCTTATGTGAACGAGATAAGGTATATAATGTACTAACTTGATGTATTCGTCCTTGTTGTCGTTGTCGACGGAGATGTTAGCGCCCCCTGGCTTCAGTTCTCGCTGGATGGTTTTTCCAAACTGTTCTTCGTCTACTGAGAACGTTAGGTACAATTCTGACGGGTCGTTTTCCTAAAACAATATTTATTGTTACCAAAAATCCTCCTTTTATTTCATGCATTATCAAAAATAAATACCCTTGCTGGGATTCGAACCCAAGACCTTCAGCTTCATAGGAAATATCTACCAACTAGGCAAAGGGACTGTCAAACTTGTAATTTGTCTTGAATAAATGAACCTATCCCCTAAATAAGAAAAATTACAGTTGAACTTAAATCAACAATAAGGATCTATTTGTCTATTTTTTAAATCCAATAAAACTACGCAATTTTTTTAAATCCAACAAAATAAAACAAAAGCAACTCTGTCCCACTTGAAAATGATTTAAAAAACATTATTTTGTTGATCAAGCGAGCGCGTAGCAAAGCGTCTCCGCTTTTCAGCTTAGATAAGAAAGCTTCCGTTATGCTCTGGTTTCCTAAGGTTGCCTCCAGAATCTCGCGAACTAAATTGACAGGTCAATGTGCACAAATGATACCACAGTTTGGCCAGTGCTGTGCATATCGATATTTTCAAAAAAGTTTGAATTAGAGAATATCGCGAGAATTCACCGCTAGGGGCGCTACTGTTGCGCGGTCAGTTTATCTTTAAGTAATTTATTTTACAAGTTACTTGGTATTTCGAAAATTGTGCAATTTAATAGTAATAGAGACAATAAGGATATTGGATAAACATATTATTGTAATTAAATAGATATTTATTTATTTGTGGTATAACACATTTATTACGTTAAATAATACAAATTTTAAACGTATTTAAATAACAGTTGTGCGGTAGAAAAAAGAGAAATCTAATCTTCAAGCATGGGTATTCCACAGCCGTCTTCAGATCCAAATCTTACTATCCTTCTTCTCGTTCCTCTAATTCTTAGAGATACCGCTCTGAGGATTGGTAAGTATTTGTATTTTGACTTTGATCCAGTTGATTATTTGTGAGTATGGTTTGGACCATTTTTTCATGGAGCTTAAGGGAAGTTATTTTGTTTCATTTGTTAGGAAAACTTACAGCTAGAATAACAAGTAAGGTGATAACATAGAAACAGTGATTTTGGCTCAAAATACAAAAAAAGGCCGGCCGTGATGGGGAAATATTTCGTACAATGTGATTAATTTCTCATTTAATTTGTGTCATCTACTGGTCACATGTATAAAATTAAGTCACCAATTTTAGATTTATGGCGACAACCGAGATCTTGAAACAAACAACTTGCCCCCAAACCTGCATAGAGTCAGACAGATAGAAATTTGTCAGTTTCGCATCCGCACCTCCTGATTTGATCGGTAACGTCACATCACAATCTTACAATTGAATCAACCACTTTTCTCGTGACATTCATATAAATCGAAATCGGTTGTGACCCCTTTATAACTATGACTTGGGTAGTAATTGCAATAACTTACCTACTTATCGATATCATTTTATCGACATATACCCGTGACTATTTTTTCTTTGCTATTCCTGGTATCATTTTATTTGTCAAACTCATGTCAATTTAGTTCGCGAGTTTCTGGAGGCGACCTTAGTATAGCGGTGCCGTCATATAGCGGCCGTCTCCATACAAATACTACGACATCCATATTTAGCCGTATTATTTTGTATGGAGACGGCCGCTATATGACGGCACCGCTATACTAGGAAAACCGATCTTTAGTCCGGCAGTTCTTCCGTACAGGGGAGGATTTCTCGAACGGTATTAGACGGTATTAGTCTAATATTATTAGTGTGTTGCCATGGCAACCCGTACGACTTGACAGTTCGTGGACTAATAACATTAACCTAATATCGTTCGAGGAATGGGCCCCAGGCCGCATTTCTTAAACGATTTTTGAGACAGTATCTGAGCCGGAACTATTTTGTCGACTAAGCTTTTGTTTTTTTTTCTATACGGTGGAGTTTAGGAGTTCGCGAGGGCCACAGATCCACTAGAACTCTAAGGCCCACTTGCACCATTCCACTAACCCGCGGTTAACCGGTAAAACCTGGCGTTACCATGGTTACCAGTACAATTTGACACTAGGTTAACGGTTTAACCGATTAACCCCGGGTTAATGGGATGGTGCAAGTGTGCCTAAGTAGACTTTAGACAGTAAACTTTGCTAAGATACGTTGGACATACCTTGATCCACATGAGTGAGTTGTAGTACTCGAGGTCCACGGATTCCATGTCTTGCAGCTCAATGGTCTTGCCTACCATCATCTTGTAGAATGGACGGATGAAGAACGCTGCACACAGACATATTAAAATCATTAATACAGGAATACACTTGTCACACCAGTAAGAGTGTTTTCACATTGTCCGATCCGATATCGGACGTCGGAAGTAAGTAAAATGTAAGAGGTGTTTCTCTGTATTTAACGGGGATATAGGATCCTACATGCGATATGGGATCGGACAATGGAAAATGCTCTAAGGGTCTCCCCTAATATATCGACGCGCATTCGGCAAAAGCCGATAGGAAAAAGCTTTATGTCCGCGCAATAAGAGCGAAAAAGTCGTCGTTTGGCTCGGCTCGCGACGGCCGACGACGCCGGACGCGTCGACCGGTTTTTCGCTCTTATTGCGCGGACATAAAGCTTTTTCCTATCGGCTTTTGCCGAATGCGCGTCGATATATTAGGGGAGACCCTAATACTGTAAGATTTTTATCACACAGGTTAATAGAAAAGAAATAGAGAATTTAATGTACCTTTTTAGGTGGATAAGGACTTAATGAGAAAATTAGGCTATATGAGCCATAACTTCGGGTATATAATAGGGCTATTTTTTTATTCCCGATATAGCCTTTTGTACGATAAGTTTTATTTTGGGCAATAAAGTTTAAATAAATAAATATCGCATGTGCATCTACATGTATGTGCACAGGAGTATCTTCACATGAAATAAAGTATCATAAATACAATGCAGGGGAGACCGAGGAGAGTTGGAACTTCGTCGATTTTTTGGAATCTATTAACTAGAAACTAGGTCGCAACAGTGTGCGTTTGTTAGCTCGTAACTTGAGAGTAACTATAAATCGACGATGTTCCAACTCTCCTCTGTTACAACTCACCCCGGTCTCCCCTAATCGTATTTTCAATGCCACTTCTAATATTGTGTATCTGTGCTAAGACTGCTAAATGTACATGTAATGTATGTAGTTATATACATATACCTACTATAGTAAGGACTTGAATTCTCATTGTGTTGCTACTATGACATTAGATTAACAACTTTGCTGTATGTTATTGTAACGCAATAGAGAACTTGGCAGAGTATTCTGAGCTTTATTATAAACGAATAGGGTTCATTTCTCACCGTCTAGCAGTTTACCGTGATACACCGCCATGCCAGCGACTCTCCATATAAACTTGAAGTAGTTGAGGTGTTCCTCGTTGCACACCCCACTGTTGGGGTTTATTTGGAGTGTGTAGTTGACCATGGCGGAGTATTCTGAACTTTATTATAAACGAATAGGGTTCATTTCTCACCGTCTAGCAGTTTCCCATGATACACCGCCATGCCAGTGACTCTCCCTATAAACTTGAAGTAGTTGAGATGTTCCTCGTTGCACACCCCACTGTTGGGGTTTATTTGGAGTGTGTAGTTGACCATGGCGGAGTATTCTGAACTTTATTATAAACGAATATGGTCCATTTCTCTGTAATGTGGAGCGTTCGGGTAGCAAATAATACTATGAAAGTCGGCTGAATACTGAACCTCTTTATTGAGTAAACTAGTGCTTATATACTAATGGCCTACGTGAGTGGCATTTAGGTGACCTTTATGAAAATGTACTTAGAATTATTGTTTATTTTATTAAATATATTTTCTATTTATTAAATGTCACATGACGTGTTGACCCTAATACCCAACACGTCATGTGCCTACTCACCGTACATCTCACCGTCTAGCAGTTTCCCGTGATACACCGCCATGCCAGCGACTTTCCCTATAAACTTGAAGTAGTTGAGGTGTTCCTCGTTGCACAACCCACTGTTGGGGTTTATTTGGAGTGTGTAGTTGACCATGGCGGAGTATTCTAAGGTTTATCATAAAGGAATAGGGTTCATTACTCACCGTCTAGCAGTTTCCCGTGATACACCGCCATGCCAGCGACTCTCCCTATAAACTTGAAATAGTTGAGATGTTCCTAGTTGTACACCCCACTGTTGGGGTCTATTTGGAGTGTGTAGTTGTCCATGGCGGAGTATTCTAAGGTTTATCATAAAGGAATAGGGTTCATTTCTCACCGTCTAGCAGTTTCCCGTGATACACCGCCATGCCAGCGACTCTCCCTATAAACTTGAAATAGTTGAGATGTTCCTAGTTGTACACCCCACTGTTGGGGTCTATTTGGAGTGTGTAGTTGTCCATGGCGGAGTATTCTAAGGTTTATCATAAAGGAATAGGGTTCATTTCTCACCGTCTAGCAGTTTCCCGTGATACACCGCCATGCCAGCGACTCTCCCTATAAACTTGAAGTAGTTGAGGTGTTCCTCGTTGCACAACCCACTGTTGGGGTTTATTTGGAGTGTGTAGTTGACCATGGCGGAGTATTCTAAGGTTTATCATAAAGGAATAGGGTTCATTTCTCACCGTCTAGCAGTTTCCCGTGATACACCGCCATGCCAGCGACTCTCCCTATAAACTTGAAGTAGTTGAGATGTTCCTCGTTGCACACCCCACTGTTGGGGTTTATTTGGAGTGTGTAGTTGTCCATGGCGGAGTATTCGAAGAGGCCGTAGTAGGGGTTGAACATCTCTTTCGAGAGGAGGAAGAACCATTCTCGGGCTAGGCCGCCGTAGTCTGGGGGAAAACAATGATTATGAGAATCTTTCTTTTTTAATTTAGAGAAAAAGATAACAGATAACACAACTTTTGTATTTTCTGAAGGATCTCAGGTGTGTAAAAACAGTGTTCACATATATGTACGTAGTTTATATAGTGAGTAATTTTTACTTTGGATGTGTACTGCGAATTTTATTCTAATAATATTGTAAAAACTGTTGACATTTGTAATTGTAATTTACTTATAATTTGTGATTCTATAATTTTATATACTTATCTTCAGTATTTATTTTATTTTTTGATAACAATGTACATATCGTCGTTGCGCTTTCCAAAGCTGGTATGTGTTCAATTTTTGATTGACAAATAGTTACCTAGCAACTAAACATATAAGGTATTAATTCATTTGATTAAAATCTCGCACATATTAGATTTGGTAAGCGCAACAACGATATGTTCGACAATAATTATTATTCAGAATAAAGATTTCTTTATTCTGAACAATAATTGTTGTGTCGATTATTTAATTGCACAATTATTTCGAATGAACATGGCAGCATGAGTAAAAAAAAATATAAGGAGATAAATTGTTTTTAAGGTTTTTCACAAAATATAAAAATCGTATGTTTTGAGAAGTTGACTCAATTCCCACTGGATTTTGATAAAGCCACTCCGACTTACCCAGACCAACTTCGGACTCGAACTCGACCCACAACTTGGTCTTCAGCAGGTCGAGTCTGCTGACTGAACTGATGATTCGGTACGAGTCCTCGAGGATGGAGCTGTATGTATGTAGACACGGACTTACCCAGGCCGACTTCGGACTCGAATTCGACCCACAGCTTGGTCTTCAGCAGGTCGAGTCTGCTGACTGACCTGATGATGCGGTACGAGTCCTCGAGGATGGAGCTGTATGTATGTAGACACGGACTTACCCAGACCAACTTCGGACTCGAACTCGACCCACAGCTTGGTCTTGAGCAGGTCGAGTCTGCTGACTGAACTGATGATGCGGTACGAGTCCTCGAGGATGGAGCTGTATGTATGTAGACACGGACTTACCCAGACCAACTTCGGACTCGAACTCGACCCACAACTTGGTCTTCAGCAGGTCGAGTCTGCTGACTGAACTGATGATGCGGTACGAGTCTTCGAGGATGGAGTTTCTTCGGACTTTGATCTCGAACTTGTTAGGGACGTTGCTCTGCAATACAAAATATAATATTTATGCTCGAAAAAAACAGCCTTTGGAGAAAATGCGGTTTTTAAATGTGAAAGCGAGCTTGCTTGCGATGGTTCTTAGCTATGTCCGATAGAAATCGATTTAGCAGTTTGAAGAGTATTGGCATAAAATGTTTTTGTTTTTGGTATTATAGCGTAGGGTTTTAGCCGAGTAGCCGAGCCGTGACAAAATGCCGGGATAACGCGAGGAAGAAGAAGAGTTATTTTTATGTAAGGTAAGGTGGGGTAAGACTAACATATTTAATTTATTTTACTCGGGGCAAGACAAGCAGTATGAGGATTCTATGGCGGTCAGCATAATATAATCAGCGCGTGTCGATAACTTAGTATAGGTTGGAGCACGCGCTGTATTAGTTAATATAATGTCTGTATCGCAGGACGAATATAACAGGACGTATAAAACGCGTAGGTATGAATAAATAAATCAGTTTAAGATCACCAGTCAACGGTGTCTTTACTCACCCCAACCCAGTTCCTCTAAAGATTCCATACAAATAATAGTTACCCCATCTTACCTTACTTTAGATAGAGTGAATGACGTACCGGTTTACGTAATTGACTTTTCAGGTACTCGTATTTTCGCTTATAGTCCCTGGAGTAAGGCACGGCGGGTCCCGCGATCTGAGGGTTGGACAGTCTAGGGTCCTCCCACTGCGTTGTCCGGGTGTCTGGGTAAGAAATGCATATTTAAATAAAAAATAAATTCAGCTTACCCCTCTCAACCCCCCAAACTTCCCCCTAAAATAAGAAATAAGCGGTTTTGACTTTTTTACAATATTAGTGGTGGTAATTGCTATACGAGTAACTGTTCCAAATTTTAGGTATCTACCAGGGATGTTGCGAATATTCGCATCCGCATCCGCATCCGCGGAACATCCGCATTATTTTCAACATCCGCATCCGCATAAAATCGATGCGGAGCATCCGCATGATGCGGATGTCGACCAAGTGGGAAACAGGAATGTATCAGCAGCGGTGCCGGCGGCGTAAGTGCTAGGTGATTTCGTCATTATATAACGAAATCGTCTAGATCCCGAAAAGTCGACCAAGTTACTGTTTATTAAATAAAACGCACCTAATTATATTCTTGCTCAAATACTAAACGTTTTGTTTTTTTTTTTAAAAAAAAGGAGTAAAAATGAAAAATTTCACGTTTTTTAAGTACCAAATCTTGACATACGCATCCGCATCCGCATCCGCGGAAGTGAGGCTTTAAACATCCGCATCCGCATCCGCGGATGTGAGGCTTTAAATATCCTTATCCGCATCCGCGGATGTCAAAAAATCTGCATCCGCAACATCCCTGGTATCTACGGCAAATAGTCTCTGAAAAAAACGCATTTAACTGATTTGCAAGACCGAAGTGATCCCAGTGTTCCGTGAACAAAGTTTTGTACGGAACACTAAAAATGTACGTTACTTGGCCCATCCCTTATTATCAATTTTACTTATTTCCACCATAAAATGCAAGTTACAAAGCACTTACATCATACAAAGCAAAGACTGGGGTGCGAAACTCCTCTCTTCGGGCAAACTCGGCTCCGCTCGGCTCATTACTCCGAGCAATTATTAGGGTTGACACAACTGACGCCCTTTGCGTGCACGACCACAGATAAGATAATGGCTTGAATTTTGACAACCCTAAATAGCCGAAAGGGATCATATATTAGAAGGGAACAGCATGAGTCGACCCTGAGCCGCTGTCAAACTTCGGTTTTGTAGGAAGTTTCCTTTCTGTACTATTATTTATTCTGTGATGGAGTTAAAAGAGTGCATTCGGTACATTTACGTCACAATAACTAAGAATTACTTACTGTGGTCGATGAAGAAGATCCTTCCATCGGTATGTACTCGCTCCTCCCAGCCTTCCGGTAGGGCGCCTAACTCGTCCGCTTCCGCTCCCGCCACCGCTACCGCTGGTAGATGAGATGTAGCCCACAGCCTGATACTTACTGTGGTCGATGAAGAAGATCCTTCCATCGGTATGTACTCGCTCCTCCCAACCTTCCGGTAGGGCGCCTAACTCGTCCGCTTCCGCTCCCGCCACCGCTACCGCTGGTAGATGAGATGTAGCCCACAGCCTGATACTTACTGTGGTCGATGAAGAAGATCCTTCCATCGGTATGTACTCGCTCCTCCCAACCTTCCGGTAGGGCCCCTAACTCGTCCGCTTCCGCTACCGTAGCCGCTACCGCTGGTAGATGAGATGTAGCCCACAGCCTGATACCTACTTACTGTGGTCGATGAAGAAGATCCTTCCATCGGTATGTACTCGCTCCTCCCAACCCTCCGGTAGGGCCCCTAACTCGTCCGCTTCCGCTCCCGCCACCGCTACGGCTGGTAGATGAGATGTAGCCCACAGCCTGATACTTACTGTGGTCGATGAAGAAGATCCTTCCATCGGTATGTACTCGCTCCTCCCAACCTTCCGGTAGGCCCCCTAACTCGTCCGCTTCCGCTACCGCAGCCGCTACCGCTGGTAGATGAGATGTAGCCCACAGCCTGATACTTACTGTGGTCGATGAAGAAGATCCTTCCATCGGTATGTACTCGCTCCTCCCAACCTTCCGGTAGGGCCCCTAACTCGTCCGCTTCCGCTACCGCAGCCGCTACCGCTGGTAGATGAGATGTAGCCCACAGCCTGATACTTACTGTGGTCGATGAAGAAGATCCTTCCATCGGTATGTACTCGCTCCTCCCAACCTTCCGGTAGGGCCCCTAACTCGTCTGCTTCCGCACCCGCCGCCGCTACCGCTGGTAGATGAGATGTAGCCCACAGCCTGATACTTACTGTGGTCGATGAAGAAGATCCGTCCATCGGTATGTACTCGCTCCTCCCAACCTTCCGGTAGGGCGCCTAACTCGTCCGCTTCCGCTCCCGCCGCCGCTACCGCTGGTAGATGAGATGCGCACCCTAAAAAAATATTTACAAATTAAAACCCTTACGGCTCGGCCACGATATTGCGCAACTGGCGACGGCGGCGGTGGCAACCATAGGTGGAAACGACAGGTCCGATAGCTGTCTCGCTCCAACCTATGGTTGCCGCCGCCGCCGTCGCAAGTCGCGCAATGTCGTGACCGAGCCGTTAAACCCTTTTAACCATTGTACGCTACGCCTATCGTTTGCAGCGCGTCATCATGAACCTTTTGGGAATGCACGAAGGTTAACATTGGGCTATAACCACGCGCATCAGTTAACGTCTTTGGCGGTTAAAGAATTAACCTTTTAACCGCCGTATAAGACAGGCAAGACGTATATAACGACACACGACACGACGTAGACGTGTATAAGACGTATATATAAGACATACAAAATCGGGCTCATTTCGTACATACATAGGATAAAACTTCCTGTAACTTCGTATCGCCGTTGACACGAGCGCGCTCGATGAAAAATTCTATGGCGGTTGAAAGGTTAAAAGTATTGCCGAAATATGTGGTCACTCATACAAAAACAATGTCACTCATACAGAAGAGGTAGGATTACCTGTTCTGGGGTCTATCCAGGTGGTGGTCTTCTGGTTGTGGTCGATGAAGAATATCCTGCCATTGGGCGCTCGCTGCATACTCCAGCCTTGTGGCAAACCTGGTCAGGAGTGTTAGCTTTAACCCTTAGTTCCATAATTCAAGCCTAAATAGGACACAGCAAGCCTAACGATTTTGGTTTGAAAAACCAAACTTAACGCAGCGTACTAAGTAGGCGAACAACACGCGAACGCGAAGCGAAGCGGCGCGGGGTGAATCAATCCTTTGATAACTATAGAAGTGTCCTAGGTGGACGATCTCGTTGCGAACGCCTTGGGCCCGCCGCGCTGCGCCGCGTCGCGTTCGCGAGTTGTTCGCTTACGTACGACGCAGCGTTATACAAGGGTGGCTAAAAATAATTAAATTCCCGTTGCCAGGGAGGTTTTGGGATTATACAGAGCAATTTTTATTATGGGACCAAATCCGAAATCGCGAAAAAATTTGGCTGTTTCATACATTTTGGCTGGTCCATTTTCTATGGGAGGGTATATTTTTTTCGCGATTTTGGGATTATACTGAGCAACTTTTAGGCTGGTTTTAGTGTCACGCGGACCGTCCGTACGGATCGCTCCGCGCGGGCAGCTTTCTCATACATTTTGGCGGTGCAGAGCGATCCGCGCGGACGGTCCGCGTGACACTAAAACCAGCCTAAAAGGTGCTAAAATGCAGTTATTTTTCAGCCACCGTGTAGATTGTGCATTGAGTATAGTGCCTTAATAAAGCTATCGAAATTCAATAAACGACTACCTCAAGGCCTAAAATAAGAGTGGCCTCAAGGGCTCTTTCACGAGGCAAAAGAACATTTACAATAAAGAATTTAATAATCCTTTTTTTGGCAGGACAACTTAAATAATTTAAAAAAAAATGGAGTTTGATAGTTTCTCCTGTGTTTTCATTTGTCTTACCATCACTATTGGGTATATTCTGGCTCTGTTGACTACTGGCGGTACTTCTAGTGCTGTCCGTAGACTGGTTATCAGTTTCGTCCTGTAGAAAACTAAACGTCAGACTAACATAAACTCTCATACTGTGCTATAAGGCATAATTTACAACTCTTCGCGCCACTTGCACTATCACACTAACCCGGGGTTAACCGGTTAAACCTGCGGTTACCATGGTACCAGCACAATTTGACACTAGGTTAACGGTTTAACCCCGGGTTAGTGGGATGGTGCAAGTGGTCCCTTAAACAAGCGGTATACGGTACGTGATTTTTCCCGCCAAGGACGATGCAGTCCTATTAAGATAACTGAAGCGATAAAATGTGGCAGTGCCCCTATAAGCATTGCATTTTTATGGGACTGACGATTATGGTAACGCTCTTACACTTTGACTTGACAAGTCGGTTCAGAATTAGCTTAGATGCCTGATTCCTGAGACAACCTGGAAAATGATAGGCGGGAAAGAGCAAGAAATATAGCGGAATGGCAGAGAACGAAATGTCACTTGGATATTGTCATACATTATTTACTTTCCAATTGGCTTTGTGCCACTTGCACCATTTCACTAGACCGGGGTTAACCAGTTAAACCTGGAGTTACCATGGTTACCAGTACAATTTGACACTGGGTTAACGGTTTAACCGCTTAACTCCGGATTAGTGGGATGGCGCAAGTGGCCCTTAACGACTATCGCTTTGGAAACGCGCCCTGCACGCTAAAAATTCTCCCGTTTTCGCCCCAGTTCGTAAAAATCACGTTTCGTATGCAGCGACCTTAAGACGTTACTTGCCAATAACAATAAGTGCCATTTTCAACCAAAAGGCAAAATAAATAATAATAATTAATAATCATTGATAATTTTAAAAATAAATGCTTTGATTGATTGATTGATTGAAAATGGTACTTATCGCCGGTTGTCAATAAGATGCTATTTTAATATAAGTATGTAGCTTCAATTTGAAATGAACCTTATCGACAACCAACAATGGTGGTACCTTTTGGCTGAAAACATCACATTTATCCTTCATTCACATTTTTTTCTAACTAATCGTAACAAGGTGATAAAAAAACACATCGAAGGATATATATTTTTTCTTCACTCTGCGGCCGCAATTTTATATTTAAAAAACCTCCAAACTTGGTATTTTATTTTACATTTTTAAAATAACCCTATATAATTGCACCCTTTGATACCCATTACGACAAAGTACAGGCCATATATAGATATTACATAGTACTACTACATGCAACATCCATATGTGACGTTCCTCGGGAAAAGGTACCTTATGGCGGCTGGCGCTTACGCTGTTATTCACGACGACGTTCCTATACGAATACGCTGCTGCACGTCGTAAGCGCCAACCGCCATAAGGTACCTTTTCCCGAGGAACTTCACATACCTATAAAACTTTTACAACAAAACATACAAGCGAGCATAGGGTAAAATACCCCTTGTTTCATAACTCAATCACATAAAAACACCTATATAGAAAATATAGAAATAGGGAGAAGCAAATTGCCTCCTAACCCCTAATAAAGATTCATAAAACTTTACGGGCCTGATTTAGTTAAATTATGCTTTATCCCTTTTTTACAAATACATAATTCAAAATGACAGATAAAGGCAAACGATTCATAGCTGATTCAGGCCAGTAACGCGTTTTTGAATAACGCCATAAATATTTAATTTATTTTTTTGGCATCTAAAGTTACCTCAAGAACCTATCTGCTCCACAAACTAGATATTGTACTACTGAAACGAAGTTATATACGGGGAACATATACAAGCAATACATAACAATACAAGCCACATACAAACAACTACAAGCAAACAGTATGCGCAAGCAAAAAGCAATGAAAGTTTACAGTGATATGGCAAGCTTGAAAAACATGTGACACATATTAAAGACCTACCTTAAATTCGCCAGTTCAAAATCACCGTCTACATCATTATTTGTGACGTTCCACGGGAAAAGGTACCTTATGGCGTCTGGCGCTCACGTCGCATAGGACTGCAATAGTATTGTGGCGGCGGTAATAGCATAAACGCCAACCGCCATAAGGTACCTTTACCCGTGCGATGTCACATTATTGCACAGAGTTTAAACTGTTTTTTGCAGTCGCCATTAGGTACATGTATCTCAAAAATCTCATAATCATAACTAACGCTTTGACAATAAAGGCGTTTTCATCAAGTCTGATGACGTCAGAAGCCCTAGTGTACATTTCATTTGATAACGTGACTTGCGTTAGCGTTTGCGTTATATGTTTATTTGTTTGGGATTTTGAACAGCTCGCCAAGCGGGAAGTTTTGGAAACTCAAAATCCCATACAAAATGACACGCAAACGAGCACGTCACGACACGCTATCGAAATTTTACACTAGCCTAGTAAGTCCCCGCCTACATGTACAAGAACAAATTAAATTCGAATTATGTACTCTTATAAAAAAAAAAGTTCCAAATTCAATAGCATAAAAATTGGCTTGGGTCTTACGAGGCTAGGGCTAGGGGTACTTAGCAGAAACGTCTGCTAAGGAAAATATAATTTTAAAATAAAGGGTATATTATAAATTATTCAGATATGATTTAAGGGCACTCCCAGGCAGCCGCACTAACCAACTAAGCCACCAAAGCGCAGCTTCAACTCGTTAACGCGAAGAAAAAGCTTTACCTACTATTCCCTTTAATTTAAAATTATAAATAATTTGGGCGAAAAAGCATATTTTACAATATTAGTAACAATAAGCACGTATTGCTTAAGAGAGAAAACGAAAATGTTTTTTTTTATATCAGTTGCTACTTTTAAAAAAATGCCCTATTTTATGTTGTTGTACACTAGACTTTTTTAAATTTGGAAATTTTAATATTATTTCTACTCAGAACCACTATCTCTCTATTGATCCTAAAAGGAAAAAAGTGTCCCAAAAGGTTTTTTTCCATCCCGTTACCGTTTTCCATAGATTCGTGGCGGTAACGGAATGGAAACAATGAAGGATAGGATCGATAGAGTTCGCGATTCTTCGCAGAAAAAAAATATTAAAATTCCCAAATTTAAAAAATAAATTCTAGTTTAGGTACAACTAATAAAATGGCCCAAGTCGCAATATCAGGGGTCAGATTCAAGAAACTTGTAAGTACCTAACTTATAATACAAGCTCCAGCATATTTCTGAAAAAAAAAACCAAGCGGACATGACACCGGCCCCTAACAGAATTAAAAGTAGGGTAATTCCCCAGTAACTGGCCATCTGTTAGTAACTGGCCACCTGTTAGTAACTGGACACCCTAAACTAAAAAATGAATTTTATTCACCTATAAACAGAATTCATTTTAGTATAAGGTGGCTAGTTATTGAAGGCTGGCCAGTTTCAATGAAACCTTATACTAAAATTAATTCTGTTTGTACAGCTTGGCAAAAGAGCACAAAATAACTTTTTAACTCTTTTTTGACAACCTGTAGGTGAATAGAATTTATTTTTAGTTTAGGGTGGCCAGTTATTGGCCGGTGGCCAGTTACTGGCGAATTACCCTATGGATGAATTCGTTGTTTCTCTATGCAAATATTATTGGACATCACATTAGCATTGTTGTACCTCACGACTCCTCATAGACAATTTTCCCGAAATCCCACCAATGGACGAGACATGACGCTTATATATGACGCAAGATTGGGTACAACGCCCTCTCTTGATCGAATAACGAACTATAGCAAAAAGTTAAATCATGTATGTTGCAGCCTTGCTTTCAAGCGGTGTATTCCCTTCAGTCCCCGTCGCAATCACGTTGGACAGGGACAAATGGGGATAGAATCTTTTCCATATGTGACTGCGGGGACAGATGAGAATAAAATTATTCCCAACTGTACCCGCGTCGATTACGAGTGCCGGGGACAGATAGGCATACACCGTGAAAGCTTGGCGTATCCTTAAATAATTATATGTATTTAATTAGTATTATTTTGGTAATGTCATGTTAGTTTTTCAATCAACTTAAGGCACTATTTTCATTCTTTGCATAAGTATAATTAGTATTAACGAGTCAAGCAAGGTGAAGGAATAATAGAGGGTATTTTTTATTTTACTTTAAACTAAACTTTAACTTAAATATTTAACTGATTTGTGATAAATGATATGTTAGAAATATTGTATGCAACAGTTTTACAACTGAAACAGCCAATCACCTCACTGTACCCAAAATTTGTGTAGTGTAATAATATACAGGGTGATTTCGGGGTCGTGGAGCAAGAGAGCCAGACATCATACAGAATCCAAAGATGAGCCTAATGATGTTGTTAATTATTGTTTATCACCTATAATGATGATTATTTTCCAGATGACAAGTAGGAAAAAACATTTTTGCTTTTGCATACAATTTGGTGACCCTACTCAATGAGACGTCTTGTCGCTTTCCATACAGCGTATGTCAAAAGTCATAGGGTGACCATAATTACGTATAACATTAATTTTACTTGAAAAATAAGAATAATTTAAAGTAATTATCTTTTAATCAAGTACTACCATATGATAATGTGGATCATTTACAGAGTCAGAAATAGTACATTATTGCAGAGGCCGGGAAAGGGCAATTCGTGGATGAGTTTCGATTTTGTCGGACGACGCGAAGCGGTGCTTGTAAGCTTTATGAACACGGATGAGATTTAAAAAAATATAAAAATAATCTTTGATTTTATTAAGCAGTATTCGCACGATCATACACGTGAAATGATAGCTGATCGGGTCGTGTAGTAGCGGCTCGCGGCAATAATAATTGGCCGTTTGCGTTTTTTATTATTAAAAAGTAAATAACACTACAGTAATAAGTTATTACTGTAGTGTTTTTTTACTTCCCGTCCGCTAGAACAGGACAGCGATAGTTTGATGTTTTTTAATTAGAGTTTGACATTAACGAAGAACTTCCCGTAGTATTTTTGCTACAGTAAGGTGAACATTTCCGAGCATATTGGAGAAAAAGTGGTTCTGGATCACGACCCCGAAATCAACCTGTATACAGGCTAAAATTTTAATCACCAGTCATAGCGACTTAATAGTATAAGGCTAGGTCATACTGAACTACTTTTACTATGCGACCAATGCCGAAATCGCGAAAAACAATTTGGCCGTTTCATACACTCCGGCTGTTGTGATGCCGCTGACTTCTATGAGACAGCCATATTTTTTCACGATTTCACCATTGGTCCCATAATAAAAGTTGTATGACCTATAAAGTCAGTACGCAGACGCAGTGGCTAATAAATTACACCCTATATACCAATGTCCGCCCTCCTCCAATGATTGGCATTTTAAACCTTACTTTAAATACCAGTGGTGACTTTCCTACAAAATAATGCCCATGATTAAGGAGGGCCAATGATTGGGTAATTTACCCTAATATGTGTATCTGTATAACTTGTAAAAATTTGTACCTTGCTTCAAAATTCAGGCATGAATATCAGCCAATGGTTAGCAAAGCGAGACTGATCTTGCTTGCAAGCATGTTACATGAGTGTGCATTTTTAAGCCAAAGCATAACCCTTCTTTGGCAATCGGGTAAAAATGGCGTATTTTTAAGTGGTTCCACGGAATTTATATGCAGAATGGAACAATATTTCCATGGAATTACTGAGAAATTCCCTAAATATTACTTTAATGATACCATGGTTATATTTTAGGTTCGAAACCAACCACGTGTCGTTATGTATTCACATCGTGCAGTTAATTTCAAATTAAAATTATAGCATAGATAAAAAAAAATATTTTAGACTAATTTAGGTTTCTTTATGCGTCCAAATTTATCTATGCATCCATGAAATTGCTAAGGAACCCCAAAAAATATCATGGTTAGATTTTAGTTTCGAAAACCAAACTTATTTATTTACATCGTGCAGTTAATTAAAAATTTATAGTTTAAATATGTTAATTTCATGGAAGATGTATACGGATTAAATAGAACACTACCTACGTTAAACACTTTTCATATTTTTTATAGGGGATCTTAGCCACTAACAACAAAAAGATTTTTTCTGCAGTCTTATTTAGACCGTAATTTTTTTATGGGAGCGTTCGGGTAATAGGTACCTACATACATAGGCCGTCACGAATCCCTTCAAGTCTAAAGTATCCTACAGTTATTTTATGTGTTTTTGAGTAGCCATACTCTGAGACACGGATATGTAAGCCATATTGATCAACTTTTGCTATGAGACCAACACCGAAATCCCAAAATTTTGGCGAATCATACATCATTTACCGAACAGGAGATATTTTTTGCGATTTCGGGGTAGACCCTATAAAAATTTATCAATATGACCTACATATTCACGTCTGCATAACTAGTCAAAAAAAGAACATGTATTTACCACGCCGTTAATTTTTTTTAGCCCCTACATAAACCTATGTACCCACACATTTTCTTACCTCAGTATCATCCATAGAACTGCTGGTCATTCGTCGCCGCGACGCCCCTCTCTCTGGCGTGGTGCCCCCAGTGGGCGTACTGAAGTGATTCTCATCAAACGTTAGCGCCTCTTCTATCTCTATCTCTATGCTATCTGCGTCTCTTTCATCCACTCTCCTTGTTTCTACCTCAGCGTTGTCGGTTCCTTCTACGCTTGTAGCGGTAGCTTCTACATTTGAATCTCTTTCGTCCGTTTCTGTATTCGCTGTTTCGCCTTCTGCGCTCTCTGCATTTTCAGCAGTCTCTTCATTTTCTGTATCAGGTTTCGCTTCTGAATGGTCAGGTGCTACACTACTTCCACTAGCTTCGCCATTATCAACATCTAATTGGTTCCCTTCAGGGTTCTCTGATTGGTTCGCTTCCGCGTTCTCCGATTGGTTTGCTTCGGCATTCCCCGATTGGCTCGCTTCCGCGTTTTCTGATTGGTTCGCTTCAGCGTTCTCCGATTGGTCGTTTTGACTAGAGATCGTATCACAGTCTTGAGCAACATTTTCGTTGTCTACATCTCTCTGTCTAATTTCGTTCGCGCAGACTACATCATCTTCCTCCCTTAAATTACTATCACAGGTATTACTTAAGCTAGATTGAGGCACTTCGGGATTCGAATCCCGGTCTAGGGAACGCACGGGGGATGAAAATGGCGTCACCTCTGTGGAGTTCTCGTCGCTCCTATTGCTATCCTGTTGAAAAAACTTAAAGTTGAAATCATTTGAGATGAATGTTTGTCGGTTCGTCTTGGAGAAGTTTATATTTTAATCATAGTTTTTATAAATTCATCTCAAATAAAATCAACTCTACATATGGTCACAGAAAAATATTCGTAGTAAAGCACCCTTATTTACTTTTTAATAGGTAATTTTAACCGTTAGGGTAAATCCTTTTTTTTTATGTTCATCCACTTTCATTTTCATTGTAGCTTAACTGCTGTTATTTTAGTACAATTTTACGTATAGGTTATAAATTGTACTAACATAACTAGTACCACGCCAAGCTACAATGAAAACGTAAAAGGAAAATGAGCTTAATTGTATTGAGCATTAAGTCCATTTTAACGTAAATTGTCTATGATAAGTGAGGACAACACAATGTTTTTTGTTCTTATTCGGGATGAGATCAGTTTTCACCAGATTAAGCTGTAGTTAGTTAGTCTGAGCGCGGAAGCCCATGCCGCTGAAATTAGTATAATGTTAGCTCTTCCATTTTGTCTAACGTATGAAAAAATTAAAACTATATATCAACACATATTTTTATAATCTTTTCATTCTATACATAAAGGGACTATGATTATTTATTACAATTTAGATAAACAGAATACGTTAGTATCTGTTACATATATAGTGCGTAATTGTTTTCCATCGTATTTTCTCCGGCACGTTCGTATTTGTCATGCTACTTCAGTCAACCTCAGTACTTTTTGTACCGAGACTGACTGAAATAGCAAGACACGTTCGTACGTTTCCGTGAAAATACGATGGAAAATAATTATACACTACATTTGTACTACATGTACTGGTTTTTGTCAGTAAAAATAGTTTTTTTTATTTAAATTTTAATTTTTAATAAGATTAAAACGTCAGACAAAACGTGAGCCGTAATGTTAAATATGTAACTTATGAGATGGGAATTAAAAATATGCATATAATTAAAACAAATTAATTATATATGGTAAAACCCCGTAGCATCATAATGATGACCAAATTGTGTCTGATAGGGTACATCGCCAATTACTAGCCACCCCCCAATTACTGGCCACCTATACTAAAATGAATTCTGTGTATAGGTGAATAGAACTCATTTTTGTAAGAGGCGGCCAGTTATTGAACGAGTGGGTTGTGGATAAATTTCAGTTACTGGCCATTTTCCTTATACTGAAAATGAGTTTTATTTATCTGTAAATAGAATTCATTTTTGGAATAGGTGGCCAGTATTTTCGTACCTTATATACTAAAATGAACTTTGTTCACCTATAAATAGAAATCAAATTAAGTGGCCAGTAATTGGGGGGTGGCTAGTAATTGGCGATGTACCCTACAACTAAAAATATTATCTAATTGTATGTTTATTTCAACGAATATATGATGTTTCATAAAAGTCATAAAATTGTGTAGCTTTTAATTAAAATTATTATTTAATCTGCCACAGAACAAGTGAAATACTTTTTTCGTCTTCAGATAATCTTCTCCTTTCCTGCAATGTTCTATTATTAATAAAAAAAAACGTTAGTATGAAGAAGTGTCTTAAATGTTACTAACATGCTAATTTTACCCGTAAAACATATCTATAGCCCAAAAATATCTATAAAAAAACGTACGTCGTCGAGGAACATGCACTATGGATATTTTAATTTGTATACTACATAAAACATTCATGCATAGGTATCCGATCATACTGAAATAGACTGAATTCATACAACAGTAAGAATCAAAATGCTACAGCGAAAAGCGGGGCATGACACGCAATTTTTTTTACAAATTTTAATAATATAGAGATAAATTAACAGTTTCGTAGCAATAATTAATCTATAATCTATTACCGAGACATTATTTTACTAAAGTGTCAGGTGACTTATACGCTGTGTTTTTCTTTCTTTTTATATGGAACTTTAAAGAATCACGGCAGCCTTAAAATGAGGGATAACGGAAATAGAATAGTACCTAAATTCCCTCAATTTCATTCAATTTCAATTTGATTTTCCCAATTAAACAAATTAACAAACGCTATAGCATTTTCCCCTAGGAATGATGAAATCGTTATTAATTTTGCTAACCAGTTATAATATAAAGCTTTTTGACTTATGATGAGGTCCACCCATGCGGAAATTAGATGACGGATGGCGTTATCAACCAAAGAATTATAAAATTGCTTCAAATATTTAGAATTCCACGATTCATCTAGAATAAACACGACGCTTAAATAAGTACCTTTAATACCTCAAATTCCATTTGAGAATTACCAAATTCATAACAATGAAATAAGTACATAATCGTAAACGAAGAACAACGAATAATAAAAGTTGCCTTTTCTCATGAATCGCAAAAGCCCATAAATAATAAATAAATGACCAAGTCGAAGGAAAGGCAATGCAAGAATGTTCTAAGCGTATATATGTAAACGTAAAGTGTTTTCAAACACATATTTTTTCAACATTTGTTTTAACTTTAAACATACTTTCGAGATAAAACAAATTTCAGATAGGGTATAAAAACTGTTATACGATAGTTATAACATTACGATATTATGTATTTTATTTTAAAATTAGAATGATATTTTCCTCACACAGAAACCGGTGATGGAAAAGTAGTTTGATATGCACCCCTGTACAGTTAGATTTTTATACAGGTAAACATTGGGTACCACTTTTGAGGTACCTAATGTATATGTATGTCACAGTACACTTTACTATTCTATCGCAGTAAGGCTTTAGTTAGTTTACAGTTTACCTATTCTCCGACATCCTACACCTAACTCTATTTTCACACTAATGCGGAGACACACGCTACTCAGTGTGAGCGAGACACTGCTATTGCTATGCATGTATTATCATTGTCCTGCTCACACGCCGGGGCGTCATGCGAATCCGCATCCAATGTAAAGATCGCCTGAATGTGATCAGCCAGGCCAAATTGAACCCTATCTCATTAACATAGCGTACCTGCGCTCGCTGCGCGCCGGCGTCGTCGTGCGAGATATGGAAGCGCCGCTGGAACTCCGTGGCTGCGTTTTCCATGCGCTCATTCTGCGATTCTGTGCTCATGTTACGCCTGTATTAAAAAAAAGTAATGCTTATAACACAAACATACATTAATGACATGTTTTACTAGACAACAATGGGGTCAAAAAACCTCTCTTTACTGATTTAACCCTGAAGACTGAAGATGTTTCTTACCACTGCCTCCGGTGGCTCCGATGGTAATCAAGGCAAATCTCTAAAATCTAGTTATGTCACAGAATAAATAATAGTACTAAGTGCAGAAGACTCACTCTCTAACAAAACGCGTCTGTTACGATCAGCACAGATATGGCCGCTAGGTGGCGACAGCGCCACGCGCTGCTTATGGCAAACCCCAAAATTGGCGCCGAACGGATGTACTTTTAGCTACTTGTAGCAAAGCGACGAAATCGCGGAGAGAGCCACGCCTGGTTATGTACATAGTTGCACATATTTTCCTATTCATTTTTCATTAACCATCCAGATCAAGCTAGCATTCAAAAGATGACTATATCGAAGTTCTAATTCCAAAGGAGACGTGTTACAATTTGGTGCCGTGACCAGGATTTCATAAGAACGATCTGCATATTCGCAGAACGATCCAAATTCGGCTCCGAAATCCACGTTCATGGGGGGAATCGGGGATCTCAACTAAATAAACCAGTGCGCGTATCGGTCGTGGAACGGACGTACAGGACTGTATAGGTTTGCCACCTTTTCAGCCTTCTTAGTCGACAGACGGTGACTGGCAGTAGGTTTATTTGAATTTAGAACTGGCGGGCTGGGGTGGATGTCAGACGCAAAGGATGGTACATTGGTGGATCTTATGCCTTCTGCATGCACATCTGTTCCGCCCGATTTGATGAAATAGTCGTAAGATTCAACTTCATGCAATAACTACAGGCACGCTAAGTGCGTATTGAAAATACGTATAGCAATTTAGTAACGGTGCTGAGAGTCAGTTACGATCACCAATTCTATAAACTTAAAAACACTACGTCTAGAAACTGCACAATATTAGTAGAAAGCTCTTTCGTGGCCTTTTCACGCATGAGTAGATCGGGCAAAATGGCTCCCACAGTTCGTTCATCCGTTCGCATTGTCTCCTAGCTTGCTGTCAACTAATCACCCACAGAGAAGAAATGTCAGAAACTTACGTAAAGCCCACACTAGGACGCTCCCACTGAGTGGACCGGGCAACATGGTTCACGTAGTACGTGCGTCCGTTTGCGTCCTGGCGTTCCTCCCAGCCCGGCGGCAGCGGGTCTCCTCCCACCACCTATAACAAGTGCCGATAACGTATATTTACAGTACATATGGATGGTGTTACTTTCCCGCACTTGAGCGCGAATAAGCAATTTCTGTCATCCGTTTATATGTCGAAAATTTAAAGGGCCATATTTTATTTATTTACTTTTCAGAATTTTTCGTTTTTAACACTATTTGCCACACACTTCTTCGGTACTATTCATATTGTCTTCCGTCGTATTTGGAAGCACGAAATCGTCAAAAGCCCAACTGTGCAGCCTAACGTTTAGAAAATTAAAAATAACTTCACCTATTACGAATGCAGTCAAACACAGACAAACTTGCAATTATTAATGATAAAATTAAACATTCCACTATTCCAGCCCAGTTAGCACGCTAAGATTAGATTTGTTAGAATAGTTCAGAGAAGACTGAAGCACTTTACCCAACAGGCGCATTTAAATCAACTTAATTATACAGTAAAAAAAAATACAGTTATGGTCAACCAGGATATATGCAACTATGGGGTCATTGGGTCTATTTCGGGTCGGTCGAAACGCCCACTACGTTACGTTTTAATATTCAAGTAGCAAACTTTTATCGCTAGATGTCGGGAGCTCTTGTTATTCACTTTGGTAAAAAATCTAATAGACGTAATAATCCCATAGTGGCATTTACCCCGGTCGACATTGCAGTATTCAACGCCTTATTCTGCGAGTCAACAGCATTGCTTTCTGGTATAACTCCAGAATCAATTTTCTAATCAATAAATCGTTGATTAGGAATAACCCATATCGATTAACGTTTGATCGAATAGATACTGGATGCAGCGGTCACCCTTAAACAGTCAATAGGCTAGTTTCCAAATCAAATTGTTCCACAACCGTCATTTAATCAAATTTCTAATGGCATTTCTACGCGATGGGCCAACGCCGGCCACTCCAAGGGACGCATTTATGCGTTAGAGGGAGCAAGTGATATTGATATCTCATTCTACCGCATGGCTGTGTCCCTTGAAGTGGCCGGCGTTGGCCCATCGTGTAGAGGAGCCGTAGTAAATACAGGGTCATTTTGGGACCGTTAGCCATATTGTGCGAGGTGATAAGGTTGGCCATACTGAACAACTTTTTCTACGGGACGAACTCCGAAATCACAAAAACTTTTTGGGCCGTTTCATACATTTTGGTCGAGTGAATGTCGACGTTTTCTATGGGAAGGGGCTATTCATAAATTACGTCACTTCAAATTAGGGGGGGAGGACACCGGATGACGGTAGTATGAAGTAGGAGGAAATGGGGTCATTTGAAGCATAATTTTTGGATGATTATAGGGGGGGGATCAAAACTCGTCAAAAATCGATAACGTAATTTATGGACAGCCCCGAAGGCCAAATATTTTTTTTGGTATATCGGGGTTAGACCCATAGAAAAATTGTTCAGTATGACCTACCTAATCACCTTGCACAATATGGCTAACGGTCCAAAAATGACCCTGTATAGTAAAAAAATTTTGACACCAATAACTCATTAAGTCAGGTACCCAATGATAGGTTGAGTGTTTCATGATAACCTGTTAAATATTTTTGATGTTTCATAAAAAGCTACAGATTTGACTATTTAGGAAACTAGCCTGTTGAATGTTTAATAATGTAAGAACGCTAAGCACGAAGAATATCGTACATTGACCCGACATGTCCTATCTCTATCACACGTGATAGAAAACCTCTATCTCTAATCTCTATTCTTCTGGCCTGCCGCTGATGCCGGCGGTCAATGCCACTGTGCAAGCGGGAAAGAAATAAAACTGCGCGTGCGGTAGAGATAGGAAATGGAAGGTCATTGTACGAAATTCTGTTTAGCGTACCTTAACCCATAAGAGCAAGTTTGGAGTATTCATGTGCAAGAGGCAGCCACCAAGCATGATAAATAAATGCAAACGTACAACGAAATCGTCATCCCCCGTGTCCTCGGGCCCTTGGACCAGCTCCCAGGCCTCACCCGTAGACGATGGGACCATCATCTGTTGTCAACATTACGACAACTATAGTCATAGAGAAAAAGAAACCGGGCAAGTGCGAGTCGGACTCGCGCACGAAGGGTTCCGTACCATAATAAAAAAAAAAAAACAAAAAAAAAGCAAAAAAAAAACGGTCACCCATCCAAGTACTGACCACTCCCGACGTTGCTTAACTTTGGTCAAAAATCACGTTTGTTGTATGGGAGCCCCTTTTAAATTTTTATTTTATTCTGTTTTTAGTATTTGTTGTTATAGCGGCAACAGAAATACATCATCTGTAAAAATTTCAACTGTCTAGCTATCACGGTTCGTGAGACACAGCCTGGTGACAGACGGACGGACGGACGGACGGACGGACGGACAGCGAAGTCTTAGTAATAGGGTCCCGTTTTACCCTTTGGGTACGGAACCCTAATATAGTAAGAAAAGAATACACGGTGTAACATGACGAAACCGAATAATTTCAACAGCGTATTCCTGATCATATTTAGAGACAAAAATGTCCTATAAACCTTTTTGAAATTCGCCTAGTTTTAGAGTGTTTTTATTGTTACGTAGTGCAAAACGCCTTTTTGATGGCGATGTTGCTGCTATGGGACGTAGTCAAAATATCCTTATTGGTAGATGGCAAAAAGTGACAAGTAACACTTTGCAAAAGGTAGGTTTTACGAAAAAAAAAATATAAAAATCAATTTTAAGTGACAAGTTTACCAATAACATTTATTTTTATGTACAAAACACATACATTATGTACAAATACATTCCAAAAATGGAAAAAAAAAACAAAACAAAAAAATATTTTTTTTTTTTGCGAAATTGACCTAAACTCATATTAAATTTTTTCCTTCTTTTGACCTCAGAAATGCGTGGTTAAAATTATTCGGTTTCCTCATGTTACACCGTGTAGAGTGCTCACTCCATATGTCAGTTTTGGTACCAAAGCAACTATTATTTTCGTAGCCGACATCTAGCATCGAGTAGCGGAATTAACGGTACCGCTACTCGATACTAGACGTCTCTTGTGTGACTCACGAAAATTGTATTAAAGAATAATTTACAATTAATATTAGAAGCATAAGGAGTTGAAAATTGAGTTCCCGTTAATCCGGTTATAATATTAGCTAAAAATTGTTGAGTATTAGAATTTTCGGCCGCCGCAAGATCTATTGTCAAGTAGCAGTACTGATAATTCCGCTGCTTGATGCTAGATGTCTACTACGAAAATAATACGTAGTCGTTTTGGAACCAAAACTGATCAATGGAGTGAGCACTCTATGTACTTTTTTCTCTATGCTATAGTGGACAGTTATTTGGAATGATATCTTACAGAACAAAACGCGAGTATCTGACTCCACAGACTTAATAGGCGGTAAGGTCGCTACGACAATACTGTGACTTCATACCACGTCGATTTTCATGTGTTTACGCGCGACACGCACACATTCACAAGTAGAGGGCGAACGATGAATAGCACAACACGATACGCGTGTGTGCGTGCGAGATTGGCATGTCACAATATTGTCTTAACCCCTGGAGTCCCAGGGGATTAAATTTGCCAGCCTAAAAAGACCTTGTGGTTTTAAATTTAGAATCGAAATTTGATTGTCATTTCAGACGCACGGGGAGCGTGGGACTTGTTGGGTTAAAAAACGACCTTACACCTGTCTGTCAACTTTTTGGCTAACACGGTCTTATTTGGAGAGCCGTAAGAGTGTCACTATTTTTTGCGCGCTTGTATGTGGAGGATATTATTGTAACCCGAACCCGGTAATGTTTCGTAGCCATAGTATGTATGATATGACTATATGAGTTACATTTCCTTAGATTTAAAACATTTCAATAACACAAAATATTTCAAATTACTAAAATGGAGTGAAATGGCAAGACAATCGCTTTTTTTGCCTCAAAACATTTGTTTTTTGCGCGTTACTTCACAGGATAGGTAAAATGCAATAGAACATGATTTTAGGATTGCAAAAATATAAAGTACATTCAGCTACAGTTTCTGTGAACTACTGTTATTTGAAAATACCTAAAAATTAGAATAACCTTTTGTTAGTACCATGCATATTAATTAAAAATTAAAATGTGTAGGAGACAGAAGTTGCAAATAGTTTGTCTGTATTTAACCATAAAATTTACACAGTTGCAATGTAAATAATAATAAGATAGGTGAGACATATACACCGTGGGCTCGAATAACCCGATAGACCCGGAACCGGGCCTTATTACCCACACTAACAGTGGGCCTTCTTAACCCTAGTACAAATTCAAGAATAATAGAGAATCTTCTTCTTCCTCGCGTTATTCCCGGCATTCTGCCACGGCTCATGGGAGCCTGGGGTCCGCTTGACAACTAATCCCATGATTTGACGTAGGCACCAGTTTTACGAAAGCGACTGCCATCTGACCTTCCAACCCAGAGGGTAAACTAGGCCTTATTGGGATTAGTCCGGTTTCCTCACGATGTTTTCCTTCACCGAAAAGCGACTGGTAAATATCAAATGATATTTCGTACGTAAGTTCCAAAAAACTCATTGGTACGAGCCGGGGTTTGAACCCGCGACCTCCAGATTGCAAGTCGCACGCTCTTACCGCTAGGCCACCAGCGCTCCCAAGAATAATAGAGAATATTATTTAAAATAAAAATATACATTTGCCCTTCCTTATACACTTAGATAACTTCTGTACGCACCCATATACATTAATGGAATAAATCAAGAAACTCGATTAAAACCAATTTTGTTTTTGTAAAAAATATCATCAGGCGCAGCCGCAACCGCCCTTCCTGACTATATGGATGCTACTGACATCATAGCGGCGCGTGCGAAGTCAAGGGTTGTTGCCAGCTCGTTATATCTGCTACTTCTATGTGCGCGTGGTATATTGAACAAATAATACTAGTGCATTTGATATTGCATGGTGGGCCTTATTACCCGTCCGGCCTTATATGCCTCACCTACTTTGACATTTCCAAAATACATACCTTAAAAATTTGTGAGTTTACATTTGCACTATTAAGATGCAGTCAACAAAAGTCTTATCATCAGTCGTCAGTCGGACGCTTTCCATGTCCCACCATTATCGATATTGAATCTTACCTTGACAAGGAGTCTACGTTTCACAGTAACATAAATCTTATACCGACGTCTTACGGTTCAAAATGGTAACCGGCTGCACATTGCCGACTTGTGGGCACGGCTGCGCGAGGCTCCTCTGTCTCAGTGCCGTATCCTACTGCAATATACTCTGAACCTTACTACACGGACTTAAAGTCTACATTGCCATAGCCGTTCATATTGTGAGTGCAAACATTGACCATTAACAATGCAGTCAACAAAACTCTTATACCGACGATATAAGATTCAAAATGGTACTAACCGGTTGCACATTGCCGACTTGAGGGCTGGGCTCGACCATTTCCCAGTCGTCTGGTCGGGGCTCCTCTGTCTCCGAGCCGTGTCCGACGATCGCCATGTAAACTTCTATGTGGCCACGGACTCGGGAACGGGCACTGTGGACAAATAACAATGGTTATAAAAACTATTGCAAAATCTAAAAAATAATACTTAAGTTTTTTGTCAAAATTTTAATTTTTGACACAAGTTTTTATCACTGACTGTAGTTTTGTTTCAAGTAGTTTCAACTGGCAACTAGTACTCATCGAGAAAATTCGTACAAACCCAAACACAATTAAGTTGCGTTGTTTTATCACCGATTTCCTATTCCCAACTTCTGTCTCCATCATCAGACCAGCTCGATGGTACCCATAATATTGCATTGCGACCCGACCTACATATGTATGCAACTTTTCAGCTTCATCGAACACCTGGAAATGGGTCAAATTTAACTTGCAAGATTTTACCCACACTATGGCACTGGTCCCACTGCGAGCTAGTAAGCTATGAACTATCGGCTATAAACACGAACAAAAGATAAGCACTCCCGTGTAAATAAAAGAGACACGGCGATATTTATAGTCACTCGCCCAGCGGTGAGCTATAAATATCGCCGTGTCTCTTTTATTTACACGGGAGTGCTTATCTTTTGTTCGTGTTTATAGCCGATAGCTCATAGCTTACTAGCTCGCGGTGGGACCAGTGCCTAAGTAACTACGAATAAGTAACATATGTACATTCTAACAGGGTGAGCTTGTAAAATTGACTAAAATATAATCTGTGTGTTTAACCCTATTTAATTACTCCAAAATCGATCGTATACGAAACAACATTTCATTACGTACTTTGGGTTGATCAGTTGCGCTTTACCTACCTAAAGCACTCTAGTGGCAAAGTTGCTAAACAATCTTAACAAAGAAAGTTGTCAAATGTAAAATAATGAGGAGTTCCGTTCTCGTCTTCATGTGTATAGTAAAAAAAATTAGCTTCATAAAAAATATAGTCAATGTGTTTGGAATTAGAAAAGATATATTTTGCTATACCTAGATTCCAGGTTTCGCTGGACTTGACATAGAACTTGTTATGATTTGTTACTACTAATGCGGAACATTGCAAGATCTACCACACTAAGGTTGCCTCCAGAATCTCGCGAACTAAATTGACAGGTCAATGTGCACAAATGATACCACAATTTGGCCAGTGTTGTTCATATCGATATTTTCAAAAAAGTTTGAATTAGAGAATATCGCGAGAATTCACCGCTAGCGGCGCTACTGTTGCGCGGTCAGTTAAAATGTATCTTTAAGTAATTTAAATTATTTTACAAATGTTACTTGGTATTTCGAAAATCGTGCAAATTTATAGTAATAGATACAATGATATTGGAGAAACCACTTTTCTACCCTACCCACATATGTATTACCTAACCCTTTCACCTTGTCCTTATCGCACTAGTTTTAGGAGCCTCTTCCGTTAGCGAGATGGGTATATTTACCTAAAATATTTAAAACTCAGCTCCTGTTTCGTCTTAACATTGAAGTTTGTTAGTTTCACATCCGCACCTCCTGATTTGATAGGTAACATCACAATCTTACAAATCGAAATCGTTTATGACCCCTTTATAATTATCACATGGGTAGTAAGTGCATCATACTTATCGATATCATTTTATCGACATATACCCCTGACTATTTTTTCTTTGCTATTCCTGGTATCATTTTATTTGTCAAACTCATGTCAATTTAGTTCGCGAGTTTCTGGAGGCAACTGTACACTAGGTCTTATTCTTAATATTGACAACAAGAAAAACAACAAATTATACGTCTAAACAACAACGATTTATTATATTTTTACTAACACACAGTACCATATTTTGTAAGCCATTAAAAAAACAACAGTTTGGCAATGGCAAGTGTCTACATACGTAAAGGACGGTTCCGGTAACTTGCGACATTAAAAATCAACTTAAAAAGGAAAATCACACATAAAAAAATCACAGTAATAATAACTAAAATAGGGTAATGTATTAGTATAAGGTACCTAGGATAGTGCCACCTCTACTATATCCAGAATAGTCTAATATCACACAAAGAAATAAAAAAGAAGCCATGCCACATATACTTACACGGACCTGCGCGGTCGGAGCGCGTACTTGACCGGCGGAGGCCTGGGGCTGGCGGCCGTCTCCGCTAGCGGCAACTCCACCAAGGAAGTCAACTAGGTACACCTGGGATAGTGCCTCTACTATCTCCAGAACATAGTCTAATATCACACAAAGAAATAAAAAAGAAGCCATGCCACATATACTTACACGGACCTGCGCGGTCGGAGCGCGTACTTGACCGGCGGAGGCCTGGGGCTGGCGGCCGTCTCCGCCGGAGCGCCCGCCAGCGGCACCTCCACCATGCCGAGGAAGTCGTCGCGGGTCAGGCGGTTCTCGTCGAACACCTGGATGAGGAGCTTGTGCTCCGAGGGCTTCACGCGGAACACGAACTCTTGGTTCCATACTGGGTTTAGTGTCTGGAATAGGGTATTTGACAATTTTTTATTAATGGTATCAGTCGATCAGGTTTGTTTTTAGAATCAAATGTCTGTATGGGACCCATTGTCTTAAAGCAATACATAAGTCACAAATGATGGTCAAAGTCAGACCCCCCGCACTTTACTCACGAAACGCTTCAAACAAAATGGCAATACATCGTGACGTTACCATGTAACGTCGCTATTGCTTAGAAGCCGTTTCGATGTATGCAAAACAAGGAAATTGCGATATTAACGGTGAAATATTGCGTTTATGTGTGTCGCTTAACATCAAACTCGGGTAAATCCATTAGACCCTCTCAGCAAATATCTACCCTATTACCTTTTCGTAATACCAAAATCGCATGATCTGACATATGGATTTACCCGAGTTTGAAGTTAAGCGACTCATGTATTGTTACTTTAATGCTTAAAAAAAAATTAAATGTACGGAATCGAATAGTACCATTTCTTTTTTTCCTATTTGGATTTTTTTTAATTGTGAAACTTTCGAGGTCTTCTTTTTTTTTATTCCCATATATTTTATAAGTTTCCAATTTAAGGTTGAACAATTACGATATGACAAAGAAAATATCAATAAGATCGTTTAATGACTGCGAGAGTTGGACAGTCTGCGATCTTGGGCCTATTGAATAAAATACAAGCTGATGATGAGTCATCTTGTTTTTGTAAAGTGTTTCGTTTTTCTTTTTGACGAATTCACTTTACGGCATACTTTAGAATACAACGCAATTGTTAGGTTTACCGCAAAACACGGTAGTAAAAAGTCGTTAGAACTATCTTGAAGGTCCAACGGATTATCGATGAACTATTATTATACAATTATATTATGTTATTACATTTCAGATAATATATAAAGGGCCACCCTTGGCGTCTCTCGCATGTCGGTTCAACATAGTCAAAAGGTACAGAACGGTGTACACAGGTACACCGGCTTGCGTGTGCGTGACGTGCACGCACACGTCACGCAAGCGGTGTGCCGTCTCTCATAAGGATCTGTATACTACAACGCCGCACGTGCACGTCACGCACACGCAGCCGGTGTGCACAGGCCTTTACTGTAATTTTGTCTGGGAAAAAAGGACAAGGTTGGGCATACCTTTTTCTTGGTCTTAGTGAGAAACGTCTCTATAGTGACGTCACCGTCCACCTTCTGTAGCTCCACACGCACATATGGGTCGCTGCGAACAAACAGACAAACAAAATAATTATAATTACATATAACGAAGTCACAATAATAGTACTATCGTACAAAAAAAGAAACTTGCTACAAAACCGAATAACCAGGAGACACCTGGCTTCGGGCATTCTCGCCTCCATTCGGCTCAGTTCGTTCGTTCGTTTGTTCCGAGCAATTATTATGGTTGTCACAACTTGACGTCATTTTACGTGCACGACCACATATAAGATAATGACCAATTTTGACAACCCTAAATAGCTGGATCAGTTTCGCCCCTGAACTGAATCATGACTGATCAACTCCAATACTGAATGCCCCTAATTATGAATATGCGCTATAATATTTGTACGCCTCAGAAAAAGTCGAGACCTACGCCTACATTGCACTTCGTATATTATGATGTAGTTATAGGTACTGTGTATGTACCAAGTCTGCTTTGATTGATCATATGACGCATGCCCAAATTTAGCTTGATTGGAACCCGCGGCCACCCGATACAGTGCCGCTTAATATGATGACGTTTTATACGATTTCCCGCGTAATACCGTATATAAAACTAGTCCTAGTAATTTGTTTCTTTACTTTAGAAATCTTTGCATTTCTTAACCGATTTTCTTGAAATTTTGTGAGCAGGTTCAATATTTTTTTCAGATATTTTTGTCGATTCATTTTTTGGAAATATTTCAAAACGGCGGAGCCCTTGGAGTTGACAGTCTCGCGAGATATACGGCTTGTAAAGCTAAGGGCTCCCATACAACATGTTATTTTTGCCGTTTTTATGCGGAATTGTACGGAACCCTTCGTGCGCGAGTCCGACTCGCACTTGGCCGGTTTTTTGGCTACATTCGGCCTTTGTCATGCACCATTGGCACCATTGCAATAGTCAAAGTCAAAGTCAAAAATACTTTATTCATGTAGGCCTAGTAACAAGCACTTATGAACGTTTTACATAATAATATATTATCTTAAGCTAATTATCAGAGCAATTTATTGAAGTTAATATTATTCCATAGCAATATTGGATTATTATACAGATCAAATTTAATACTACTACGCGCAGCGTATCCATATCCACCGTACGATCATTTAGCACATTCAATTCACAAGTGAGCCGCCCCGGCTTTGCACGCGGGTTACACAACACCTTAACAAATTATCAGACCACGTTATCAGTGGTGAAATTTTATTGAAAATGCAAGGGTTGGCACTGCACATATTTAACATGTATAGAGTCATTCGGGGTAAGAGTACGCTGTGGGTAAGAGATCGCGGTGTGCCATTCACCGGCACCCGGAGGTGGGGGAGCAGGAGTTGATGTCTTTTGTGCCGATATTTTGGAACCACGTGAGCTGCGGACGCAAAGTGAAAGCAGCTCGACACACGTCGCATTATTGATGTATAATTGATATTTATAGTTCATTTAAGTCAAGTTTTGATGCAATAATCAAGCACTATTCAATATCTTAAGTCGTAAAGTATTCTTAAATTAGTACGTGGATATTGATCAGACAATTTCATAAATATTCGTTAAATTTTATTTTATTGACAATTCCATTGAAATTTTCTTAATGCGAACAATTACCCCACATGTGTACTTTTACCCAATAACTTGCGAAATTTTACCCGCACGATGGGGGAGTGAGTGCCAACCCTTGCATTTCAATAAAATTTCACCACTGATAACGGGGTCTGCAAATTATACACCTGAACCTTCCTCAAGAATCACATTATTGATAGGTGAAAACCGCATGAAAATCCTTTCAGTAGTTTTTGAGTTTATCGCGACCATACATATGTACATACATAAAGACAGACGCGACGGGGGACTTAATGATTTATAAGGTGTAGTGATGTATACTTAGGGTTGCCATACGTCCGGATTTGTCCAGATAAGTATGTCAGGAATTTTTACCCTTTGTCCGGACTGCGGCCGGACTTGGCAAGTGTCCGGATTCTTAGGAATGACCTTATTAAAAAAAATGTTTACGTGATATACCGCGTAATGCGGCTCGGGAGCAGGTCGTGCGCGCGCGGGAGGGGGCTACGGGGTCGGGCGGAGGGAAAGGGAAAGGTAGATCCACGATACAGTACACCGCAGAGAGCAGCGCGCCGCCGGGGCGTCGTTTAAGCTACGCCAAATCTCTTATTACAAGAAATGTCCGGATTTTAAAGGTGGTGTCAGGATTTTTATCAGGACATTTAATTCTTCCAAAAGGGCAACCATATGTATACTTTACTCCTGTTACATGAGACGCACTTTCGAACAAATTTCAAATGCACACACGTTCTTATAAGCGTGTCTAAATAATCCATATATTGCATATACTAACTAAGTATCGACACTTCACGGTTATCACTAACAATAGTAAGGTACGTAGTAGCCAAATAGTTACATTCTTAACTATGTATTATTTATGACTATAGTTAAGAGGAAAAACACGTCCAAGGTTGCATATGAATCTTGATACTTGGAATTCTGTTATCACTTATCAATGAATGAGGCATGTTTCATCATCTCAGCCATAAGACATCCACTGCTGAACATAGGCCTCCCCCTTTTTTGGGGGGTGAATGCCATAATCGCCACGCTTGGCAGGCGGATTGGCGATCGCAGTCGAGTACACCGAATTTAAGGGACGCTGCTGCCCGTCCACCGGTGGTCTTGGACGTGGTTTAAGGACATACCCGGGTCCTGGACGTAGTTTAAGGACATACCCGGGTCCTGGACGTAGTTTAAGGACATACCCGGGTCCTGGACGTAGTTTAAGGACATACCCGGGTCCATCGGGTCGAGGCATGTTTAATAGGGAGTATTACTGCAATGTTCTGCCACCAGAGTGCAGCTCTAGCGCACATCCTAAACCATAGAGTAAGATGTACATACTACGCCAGGCGTGGCTCACTCCGCGATTTTATCGCTTTGCTACAGGTAGCTAAAAGTACATCCGTTCCACCCCAATTTTGGGAAAGCCATAAGCCGCGCGTGGCGCTGTCGCCACCTAGCAACCATATCTGTGCTGATCGTAACAGAAGCGTTTTGTTAGAGAGTGAGTCTTCTGTACCTAGTACTATTATTTATCCTGTGACTACGCCTTAAACAATTTTTTGAAAAGTTTTCAACAGATATTTTGTTGCGAATATATATGACATTGATGCATCAAGGCGGTTTGTTTACAGGGAAAATTTATACTTCGTTATCTGCTTCTCTATCGCTCGAATGTGCTAGTGGACCCTCTGAATGTGCTAGTGGCTCCCCCACGCAGACTTTAGTTGTGAGTAATATTCCCTTGTGACATTAACATTGATCTACAGATGTAGTGCATAATCATAATTATTTCCCATCATCTTTTCACAGAAACGTACGAACGTGTCTTGCTGTTTCTCGGTACAAAAAGTTCAGATATTTATGAGCGCCTCATTCGCTCAGATACTTAGGTAGCAAGCGAGTGCCTCTGCCTACAGTGTAGGGGTAGCCCCGTGCATGCTTCGCTGAGCATTGTAATGCGATTGTGACTCACATTGCGAGTTATTATCCCCCCTTGGAGATAAATAATAAAGTTATAAGCCTTGTCCTCCGGTTGACGTTTAGTGATACAAGATGAATAAAGTCTAAGAAAAAAACGTGCCTCGGAAATCAAGAAAAAGTCATTCTTGGACAGATGGCGCACACACCTTTAGCCTATTCGCGGCTAGATGGCGTGACGACACCGTTTCATATTTAACAATTTTAACACATAGATATCAGTGAATGAACATGGGTCAAAATGATATAAAAATAATAAAATCATTTATCCATATATTTGCATTTTTTTGATAATTTTATACGTGTTTATTTTGAGTTATAGTAGTGTGTTGATAGATGGCAGTAAATTTACAGTGGCTACAACATTTACTATGACAGGACCCCTCTATACTATCTATTTTTGGTGATACACTGTCATCTTACATCACTACACCTTATAAAACAAAGTCCACCGCCGCGTCTGTCTGTTTGTGTGTATCTGCGCGATAAACTCAAAAACTACTGAACGGATTTTCACGCGGTTTTCACCTATTAATAGAGTGATTCTTGAGGAAGGTTTAGGTGTATAATTTGTTAAGGTTTTGTGCAACCCGTGCGAAGCCAAAAAAATATATGTAAAAGGAGGGGGGGTTACCCCCCAGTCCAACCCCCATGGAACCCCATGGTCATGGAGATATTCATGGTTAAAGATTGTATGGAATTGAGTGTCTTTTTATTTTCATCCCTTGGTTAACAATCTACTATTACCTTATATGTGAGAAACAAATAAAAAATATATAATGAAAAGCTCGCGAAGCGGTGGAAGCGTGGTGGCCGAGTGGATATGACGTCCGACTTTCAATCCGGAGGTCGCGGGTTCAAATCCTGGCTCGTACCAATGCGTTTTTCGGAACTTATGCACGAAATATCATTTGATATTTACCACTAGCTTGAAAGAAAACATTGTGAGGAAACCGACATACATCTGCCAAAAAATTCAAAAGTGTATGTGAAGTCCACAATCCGCATTAAGCTAGAGTAGGGACTATAGCCCAAGCCCTCTGAGAGGAGGCCTGTGCCCAGCAGTAGGACGTATATAGGCTGAATTTTTATTTTATTTTTATGTAGCCTTTACTAGGACAATAGGTACATTTCTTGTTCACATATTTCACTTTTTCCATTTTTTTTCTTTTTGTGTGTCCGTTTGCCAGGTCACGTGGCAAAGGCCTCCTCCCCCCTCCAATCTTTATGTTGTTGTTGTTGTTTATTTATTTTTCTTAGATGGAGGATGGTCATTTTCCCCCACGGGGACCAGCCCAAAAGGGGCTTGGGGGAGGCTAAATTATTATTATTTAATGAAAAGCTCACCTGGCGCCGAAGATGTCTTTTTTGGCCAATGAATACGCTCCTATGATCCGCAAGCGAAGCAGGAAGCTGTTTTCATCAGTCTGAAACATTGAAATAACAATCAATACTCATTTCGTCGGCCTAATTCGCAAACCTCGTAACTCCATTTCAAGGAAATTAGTAATTGCTACCTTGGACAACAATACTTATAGTCGCAAATCTCGTAACTCCCCCGCAGGAGTTACGAGGTTTGCGAATTAGGCAGGCGATTTGCATATCTAAGAAATAACGAACAAGGTATATTATACACCGTGTTTTATTGAATTCCGTTAACTTCGTGGTACGTTTAAGAAAACTAAACAGCATAGTTAAAATATATATATATTATATGTCATTCAATACATTCATTAATAAATGGTAATATTCAATTTATTTAATAACATTTTTATAACATAATCATAGTCATGCGGTAGGGTGTCCAGAAGGCTGGCCGCATTGCCCTGGTCGATTACAACACTGTTCACCTTAAATAGCCAAGTTTCTGAAGTTTGATATATCTTAATAACAAAACACACAGACATATTAAAAATGGGTCGCTCACATATTTTAAGGGGATATATGTTAATATGTGAGTGACCCATTCTTAATATATTTAATTTGACATACCTATCTTCCTATCATTTTAATGGAAAATATAGAACCATTACCATTTGTCCAATTGTTAAGCTTTTTTTTCCTTATACAATTAACAACACAGCTATTTGTCTTCAAGTTCACAGTTGTTTAAACACAAATAATGTCGGTTTCTTGCAAATTCTATGATAACATGAATTGACCAAGGTCACACTTTTGTTAGTAAATAAAATATTATATACTTATTTACTGTGCTCTAATACCTGAAGATCTAAAGTAATTATGTCACCTGCCTTAAATAGATATAGAGCAGCGATTCTAGCTTTAGCCATGCCAAAGTTAAAAGGCAAATCCTATTAACTGGCTTATCTACCTACCACCTACATACACTAAAAGATCAAAACAGCTGAAATAGACAATCTCCCAGCTGATTTTCATAATAACACGGTTACTTGCGATAACGTACTATTAAATTGTCTTTTCTTATGTTACAAATATATTTTGTACACGCAGAAATAACGATTGATCGAAAAAACGTGTTTACAACAAGCAAATTGGTCACAAAATTTGTGTCAACATGTTTACCGTTTTGATTTTTCGAGGGAATACTTTCATATGCTACTTACACGCGTGTCCGACTGCCAAGCCATCACCCATGTGAAAATAAACTAATTTTCAAACGAAATGAGTAATAATCCACATTCCTTGTAAGTCATAAGGTTGGAAGCAATCTGTTTTATGACACGTCGTTTGATCGGCAACTCCTCACAACTCAGTTCACACGTTAATAACATATGAAATTAGTTAACAATTATCAAATCTAAGATCTAAACATCAAAACTGCACTAATTCTCAACAGAATCATGTAAAAATACAAACAAAAAACTAAAAAATTGAGAAAATTATTCACTCTTTCTGACAACCGAATGACAGAATATTTTGTCACTGTATTTTTTTTTTACGCATTACGTTCCGTTATACGAAAGTTTTCGATTATGATAAAACATAATCCAGTTTTAGTGATGTTGCTAAAAAAAGCTACATTTCGTTTTAAAGTTTTCTATTTAATCCGCAAAGCAAATAGAATAGATTCGGTATGAGTTGAATCTTGGCTCCCAAACAAATAAACCGATTTGAGTGCGATTATCTATAACGGCTCGACTACTACATCGAGAGACTTGAGATGGCGGGAGCGATAACCATAGATTGGAGCGAAAGGTCCGATCGCTGTGTCACGCTCCAACCTATGGGTATCGCTCCCGCTGTCGCAAGTCGCTCGATGTCGTGGCCGAGCCGTAAAGAATATGCGATAGACCAGCGATTAGATTACTTACTTTAAAATTCGCTAGATGGCACTCTTGTGTGTTGGTCAGAAGTTTTTTTTAGATTTCTTCTTTTAAATACCATTTATTTATGTTATTATAATGCTGCTAGTAAGCGACTTATTATGATATAGAAAATTAGATTAATATTTTAGTTGTTTTTACTCCGCACAGACTCTGCCAGTTTTCAGTTGACAATCCAGAGGACAAAGATTACTCGTAACTTCGTTTAGTCTCTTTGATATTGTGCCCTTACTTTACCGCCGACCAGTGGTGGCCGTAATGGTTAATTCGAACTAATAATTAATTAAATGCATTAACCACAAATTCCGCAATTAATCACTTTCATTAAGCATCAATGTAATTAAAGTTAATTGATTTTTTGAGTAGTTTATGTACATTGGCGCCAATTACATTGCATATATTAAAAAAAAAAGCTTTAATATTGCCTTCTCTCAATCAGCTTAACGTTTAATATAATTTAATTCATATTTTTTAAACTAATAATTAATAGTAGTATTGCTTGGAATATAAATTATTTTTTTAAATAAATAAATTGGTTTATGTTTACAAAACACAGCTGTTCAAATGGTTCAAAATTAATATTTTCCCAATTTTTAGCGAATTTCATTCTACGTTAAGTGAAATGAAGTTTTAAATAAATTGTTTAAATACTTTATATTATTCACGATAGCAACTAAATCTTAAATATTCATATCGAAGGACGTGAAATTGTTTTCAATGTAGAGTTTTTATTTTCGTGAAAATATTTGCATAGCTAAACGTTTTATAGGCGAGACGTTCGTTATATCTTCACACTAGACAATCCTGACGGGTAATTAGACTATGAATATTCCGCAGTCGTACAACGTCACAATAAATCACTACGTACTTAGAGTGACATCAATGTCTCGCGTCAAATGGCTCTCTATTTAAATTATTATTATTATTAATTAATTACTTTTGATATTTAATACTAATACTTGATACTACAAATTGAAATCCCTCGAATTACATACAGCTGCGAAAAATTTGAAAGGTGTATGTGAAGTCTCCAACCTACTTTGGGCTAGCGTGGGGACTATAGGCCTGTGCCTGGGCACAGACCTATAGTCTAAGGCCTATAATCATTCCTTAAATAGGTAAATGTCAATCACGATTGACAATCGTTGTACCCAGTGTACTAATGATGATTAAAATGGATATGTACATTTACAATCATTAGCAACACGTCATAATTATTATTTATAATATGAGCACTTAGTTGAAAATATAAAAAAAAAACTGACACTATTCGATGACTACTCTTCATCTAACGAATTTCAGGCTACTATAAGTATGTATTTATTATATATTTACCGTTGCACTGACATAATGGGTCAAGAAAGTCAACTACTCAAGTTTACGTTACCTGATACTGCAAGGATAACCGTGGTTCAGGTCTAGGCAGCCGGCTAGGCCGTCGCCATGAAGACCAGGATGAGGAGCGGCTGCGGGGCGCCTCCCCATTCACAGCCATCTCCGAGAACCTTGCAGCATGCATAACTCCACCAGCCATATCACTCATTTTGCTTATAAAATTTTAATACATCCCACAAACTCACACCGAAGCACTGCACCATTACTTTAAAGCACTAGGAAAATTATTTACAATTAAAACAATGGATTTCCTATAAAGCACGTAAACAAACAGCACGTAAGACACTCTAAAGACTTAGAGTGAGCCATATGACTGCTCATATCTTATCAGGGCAAGAAATGGGCGCGATAAAAGAAGTCAGCGTTTACAATTAGCATTGCAGTGATAACTGTATCCTACGTACTACCATACTTATCAATTCATTTTGAACTCTATTTTTTTAACAAAAGATTATATTTTCCACTAATAAGCGATATACACATATCGGAGAAATAGTTTTCGTGTTTATAGGTGATTGAAGATGAAAAGAAAACATTTTTTTGGTGACTAGGTGCTGAGGCCCGTTACAGCTGAAAATTGTTATCTGTATGTGTAACGGTGCAGTGTCTTTATTTGTATACATTGGGTAGACTAACATGCAATAAGATAAAATCTCTTCTGTATCATCAGGAGCAAATTTAAAATTAGTTTTTCTATGGGACATCTACCTAATTTTATGTAAAAGAAGTATTCCTGTAATTAAGAAATAAGCTAACGTGTACAGAACATTGTGTTTTTTTTAAATGAAACAAGAAACAGTATTAATGTGTTTTAATAACAATGCAATGCTCCATAATTCAATACAAAAATAATAAATTAAGTATCCGAATTTTAACAATGTGTTCCCTGGCCATATAATTACCCCATGTCAATTTTACGAGTACGTCATTAATTTAATTGTCTTTTGTTCTACTGTTGCCATTGGCTATGACTGGAGATTTACTTTGTTCCGTAGCCGTTTTATATAGATGTATGAATGGGTATTCCACCATCAGGCATAACGGCACAGAAAATAAGAAGGTTAAGACTGACACGCTGATTCCGTCCGCCATCTGGAAAAAATAAAATTGTTTACATACAATTTATAGAATATTTTTTGTAAAAAGAACATAAAAAAACAACGAGTTGCACTCCGGGAGTGCCGACAGAAGTGAAAACTGAATGACTAGTCCAAAATATCTGCAGTACTATGTATAATTGACCCATCCTCCTTTCTATTGAATGAAACACTTTAGTTCCGATATTGCAGGCCAGTGAGCTTAAATTTGTAGCGTTAATTGTTTAAAATTCGAATAGAAATTGTAAAGTTACCTTGCAGACCTCGCATCTTAATATATTTGGTCATGATATTTTGAGTTTTATTCACCAGTACTAGAATTCACTTTTATTTACGCTTTCATCAAGATGTAGCTTTATTGAATTATACTCGTATTGGAGTGATATAAAGTTAGAATGTAACTATGAGATCCTCGTATTTCAGCCCGTACAAGATTAGAACATTCAGCTTTATTGCTTAATATAAAAGTCCAGTTTTAAATAATTGACCTGATTATGATACGTTATGACTAAAGTTCTTTGGTGAATAACATTATCCGTGACACAGGACGTCAGCGTTACGTTACGCGTTATGCTGAATCGAATTTATGATTTTTTTTCCCCACCTCAAAAAGTGCTCAGCGCCGCTAAAGAAGTTTTCACTTCAATAAATAATTCAAGGGGTCCACTGATCAACAGTCCGCCGGACGGTATCGGCCTGTCAGTTGTTCGGAACTGTCAAAATTTTGTTCTAACTGACAGGCCGATACCGTCCGGCGGACTGTTAATCAGTGGGCCCTTTAAGGTACGAAGTTGCGGTTTTAAATAAATTTAATTTTTTCGATGGAATACCTAGCAGTAATAATAGTTTAATTTAATACTAACATTGTATAGTCATAGTCACAATCAGAAATATTGAAGCGGCTAAGCTGTTCATAAATATCTGAACAGAGCCTCTATTATCAAAACATGCATGAACTTCGGCCGATCTGATATACAGGGTGAAATTTAAATCACTGGCCAAATTGAATCACCCGAAAGAACTCGAAAAAATATTAAACACGTGTTTTTTCTTTTAATACCGCTCAGTACATTTTTTTCGAAATAACTCATCATCAAGTTGTCCTAAAAACCTCGTACGTTATGGTGAACCGACAACTACCCACTACACCCGCTTCTCTCTTATCAGTTAAGGTCATTGACACCCCGCCCCACCCGCTGTTTGCAATCGCGTCACCAATTATGAACCCTATTGCAGCGAGATAAGACGCTTACCTACATAAGTTGCTAATTTTTCCTTCATACTTTAACGGGCTTAGAACCGTCAAAATGCAAAGGCAACCCATTTTTAATCTAAAATGTTATTTCTGACTAATGATTATTAACAAAACATCCGTGGCTTAAAAACAATGAGTAAAAACTAGGTCAGGAATCTTTGCATTCAGGCGTATTTAAAAAATTGAATCAACTTATGTACTTACATTTGATTAAAAGTCGACGCAAATAACGAAAGTCCCACGAGATGGTACTCTTGGATTCAATCCTTGTCTGCGAAGGCGTGGAACTGATTCCATTTCGTATAATCTTTGTGCATCACGTAAACACTCATTACTTAATAAATAACACCGTACCATATCGTAATATTCCCGGTTCGAAATCATTTTTTTTAACCTTAGTACGCGCGCGATTATTATTTTAAGGTTGGCGAGTGACGAGTGACTAATCATTTATGCTTACCGTTATGTTTACCGCTAGCGCGGAATGGTTTAGTTTAGACTACCCTCGAAATTGATAAACCTGCCTACCATCGCCAACACTAACTGGGTGGACCCTATTGCAACGATTATAAGGTTTAGTGTAGGTCAGATAAGGGTTTTGCTGATGTTGTTGTTAAAACCTACTATTAGGTTTGTTTACATTTGTGGTAATAGGGTGACCACGACTCGTGGAAAATATTTAAAAATTGAAAAATTGAAAAATTTCGTGACACTTTATTTTTCACTATGTTTTTTCTATGTATGTCTGTTGTCTGTGTGTTTACGAATAAAAACTATTCTATTCTATTCTATTCTATTCTAAAAATGAAAATTAAAAAAAAAATGTACTCTTTTTTTTCGCTAAATAGATTCCTTAAGTGTAACCTAGTGCCGGGAATGAATATGGCCAGTTATTTAAATTTCACCCTGTATATGTTGGTCACTGTATTTAATTATTTTTTTATTCCACTAAGGGGTCATCCATTAATTACATCACACATTTTGGGGGAGGGAGGGGGTCAAGAAAATGTGACATATTGTGACATGGGGGAGGGGGGAGACACAAACTTTGTGACGTCACTTTAACTTCATCAGTAACCGAAAATTTATTTAAATTATTTTATTCGCTGTACATTTAAATAACATGTTTTTAAAACGATAATCGTTTTTATTCGTTTAATTTTCTTTCATAAGCAGTTTTGGGTTATAAAATTACTAACATTTCTTCTTCCACTGCCATGCCCTAGCGGGCGTCGGCGGCCACCTTTGCAAAGTCTTCTCTATTCTCGGCCAGTCTTGTTAGCGTGGCCGCGTCTTTGATGTTTGTCCATTTTTTGATGTTGTCGAGCCAGTTCATCCTCCTTCTTCCCCTTCCCCGTTTTCCCTCTATTTTTCCTTCTATTATAACTTTTAGCAGATTATACTTTTCATTTCTATGTAGATGTCCAAAATATGCAATCTTTCTCCGCTTAACTGTGGCTAGTACTTCCTTCTTCTTCTTCATTCTTTTTAAGATCTCTATATTCGTTATTCTTGCGGTCCATGATACTCTCAGCATACGCCTGTACAGCCACATTTCGAAGGCCTCTATTTTCTGTTCTATTTTTTTATTCAAGGTCCATGTTTCAACACCATAATAAAGTATGGATAATACATAGCATTTTACTAGTCTCCACCTTAAATTTAGCTTAATGTCTTTATTGGTATACAATTTTTGCATTTTAATGAAAGCACTACGGGCTATTTCTATTCTCACCCTGATTTCCTGTTCTGGATCCCAGTTTTCACTCAGCCAGCAGCCCAGGTACCTATATTTAGAAACTCTTTCTATTTGTTTACCATCAATCAGAAGCCTGCCTGTTGGAAATGTTGTTTTGCTTATTACCATCAGCTTGGTCTTACTAACGTTCATTTTAAGGTTGTAGTGTTTTACCTTGGTATTTAAGCGGTCCAATAGCTGTTGTAGTTCTTCTATACTGTTAGCTAGTATTACAGTGTCGTCTGCATATCTTATGTTGTTGATATATCTTCCGTTACACTTTATGCCCATCTCAATACCGTCCAATGCTTCCACAAACAAGCGTTCTGAGTAAAGGTTAAATAGGCTTGGAGATAATATGCATACTAACATTTATATCGTCAAAAATATTTTGATAAAATATTAATAATAATACTTAGGTACTTACTTAATTCGATTTGGCGATTTCGTAGAAAAAATGTGACGTCACATTAGGGGGGAGGGGTTTGCCAAATGTGACCAAGTGTGACAAGGAGGGGGGGAGGGGTCAAAAAACCTAAAAATTCGTGTGACGTAATTAATGGATGACCCCTAAAACTCATAAGTCTTTACATAGGAATATTTTAATACTTACTAGATTTGCTATTGATGCATTAAGAGGAAACAGTCTGTTTGCTACCAAGACCCTGTTTACTATAATATGCATGAGGAGAGCAGAAAGAGATAGTCGACTTAATACTACCCATCCTGACCATTCTATAACGCTGCGGCATATATCTGAAAGATCAAAATATATAAGCATTTTTTACTTCGCCTCCTATATATGTGACGTTCCGCGGGAAAAGGTACCTTATGAGGGTTTCTAGTTTCGGAGATATGAAATGTTTTGTAAAGAGGTGAAAAAATGTTCAATTATTTTTATTGTGTGATCTCAAACCTTAATGCGTAAAGTTTGTTTACCTGTTTTTATTTTTGTTATAAGTTAGTTATAAGCCTAGTAACGTCGTCTCAGAGTTTAGTAAAAAGGTACGTTATGGAAAAAAGGTTGAAAATTTCCAAAAAAACTAGTCAATACGGGAAAAGAAGTTTGGTAGAGAACTGTATTAGCATTCTGCAAAACTAATTTGATAATTTCAGTTCTGGTTGGGGCGCCTAGCAAATATTATAACCGTACATCGACCGACATTATAAATCCAAGTAGCCTGCTATTATACTAAAGTTACTCTCGTCAAGTCTTTCTTAACTAGAATAATCTTCATTTGGTTTGGTCGCATGCAATAAATCAGCCATTGGTTTGCTGAAAAATGCCAATACCCGACGCATTACCTTATGGAATATCTAAGGTCATTGAACCTCAATGCCGCTTGTCTTCAATGGCAACCAAAATATATTATTGATAAGAAATAGACGATTTATAACATCTTTACCCCAAAATATTATTAGTTTATCCTAACTGTTCCATCATCATCATGCCTCATCATGTAACTTAACCACAAGGTACCTTTTCATTACATACAAATTATTGGTCTTTTTTAAGATTATTATGACGAAGAACCAATTAAATTTGTGGCAGTTTAATGTAAATTAATATTTTCTATTCATAAAAGATAAAAGCTTCAATGTGATTGATGTTTTGTAGTGATGTATTATTAGATTTATTTCCATAAGGTACCTTTTCGTAAATGTATGGAGCAAATACTGTTATTGTTATGTAAGTTTAAAGTGGCATAAGGGGTTAAATATAGTATTTAGTTGGGGTTTTAGGATTTATTTCATTTGAATGACAGAATTTCTTTCATATGTGCTCAGAAAAATTGATTGTGTGTTGCATTAAAAGTAAAAATATTCAATTTTCTGATTTTATATGAAAAAGTCAGAAAATACATTTTCACCTCTAAATCGGTATTGTTTTTTGCTTAAACTGTCTCTCAGTGTCGTTTTCTAATAGATAAAATTTAAATCTTGAGAGCTCATTGCAATCAATCGTGAAAATGAAATAAAACTTTATTTTCAAGAGACTGGTACACATAAATCAGTCGATATCAAAGGTTTCTATTTGCATTACAGAACAAGTCGCAACATTTTTTTAATCTCAGATATATAAGGTATTATTATTTGTAGTCAACTATGTAACTTACTTCAGGAACATAGTTTTTTAGGCGGCTAAACTTAAAACTTCTCTATCGTAAAGTTGCTCATTTCACAACATTATTTTCAAAAAATCATATCTCTGTAACTACGCAACTTAGGAGGTTGATCTTTTGTGTTATCGATAGCTTATTTATTGTAGATTACTGGGGTATGCATAACTCCATACCCGCCATAAGGTACCTTTGACCGTGGGACGTCACATATGTTTTATTTAATGTTCTGCATCCTTTTGTGTATATAAATATATTAATTAATTAAAACTTTATTATTGAAACATTCCAATCTCACGAGCCAAAATATCATGACTGATAAAATGAAAATCAAATCAAAACTGTTCATTAAACTGAACTGTGCTCTATTTGTGAAATTTAACAAATCGGGGAATTTTAAATTGCACTTTGAGATAATTATTAAAGATAGCTGTTGAATTTCACATTCAAATATACAGATCAAACAGCAACTCTCCTAACTGTACATCGCTAGACCTTATTACAAAAGGCATAAGGTCCACCGATGTACAGTTAACAGTGTGGGCGATGGTACTGTACTTGAACCCCTTCTGAACCTCGACCAGAGCCCATTTTGGCATGTAGCCTGCGTGAGCACTACGCACGTGTCAAGCCTACTAAAACAGTGGTAACACTATTACATATTATGTATATACAAATCCGAGACATGTACAACTCGAGATACAATGAAGAACTTGCTAATCGTAATACTCGTGTTATGATCACAATTTTTGGATTTTATTCGTGGTATAATCACAATTGTTTTAATTAAGAGGTTTTTAGGTCAATGTATTTCTTTATGTTAGTGTATAGTGTATATATACATATATATATTACCAAGAATCATTATTTAATATATACATATTCCATATCCTGTCAGTAGTTAAATAATTTGTCTATTACTAAAGCAAGAATATAAGAAGTGATAAGAGCATATTTATTTAGATAAAATATTAAGACGTAAAATTACATTACATACTCAGGAATTTCGGATTTAGGAGACAAAAGAAACGGTCAACATTGAAACTAAACCTACCAGAGCAAAAGCAGAGCAAACTTAAAAAAGTGTGAGTATAGGATTTATACCATACCGTCAATCTTAAAGGTGCATCCTAAAATAAAAATTGCCATGATGACAGCATACGTCGGTTTATCGATGGTAGCGTAAACTGACACGGTCAAATGTGATGACATAGTAAACGTCAAAAAAAGACCCAAAAAAGCGTATGCAAAAGCTATAGGTATTGACAGTTTAAATGCGTAGACGAATAACTGAAAAATAAACACAGGGCGTTAGAGTGTTCATTGACTAAAATAGATGCCAAACAGGTTTAGAAAAGTTAACGTTTTATTTCAATGCAAAATAAATAAATAATATATAGGAATGGCGAACTTATTCTGATTTTAAGAAGTAGTAAATTAAACATTGACTTAAAACATGTTTAATACACGAAAAAAATGGTTGGTTTGTTATAAACCTAGGATACCTACCTTATTGCTTTTCAGATCCAATTTTGAAGATTTAACATGCATATAAACACATGCAGTCAGTATACCAATAATGGCCGAAGGTAAGTTTCCCCACAAAGACTGATACAACAGGTGAAAAGACTTTTCGAACTTGAAGGAATTAAGAAGGTTTCTAGAAATAGAAGGTTCGTTAATGAGACATTTATATTCTAAGAAATAATTATATAAATTTGCTTCCTTTTTGCACTTACATTTGCTACTGAGAAATAAAACTAATTAAAGTGGAACCAAAACTGATAGGTGCGAAATTAATGTACCAGAAGGTCCAGAAGCCATAGACTTATATCGACTACATGTACTTCTTCTATCTCTATAAAAAGTAAGTAGGTACGTACAAATACAAACGAGCTAAGTTTAACAAGGCATTATTATTTACATACTTAAATATTTACACATAGTAGTATTTACTTACTCTGGTTTCATTATTTGTAAACTTGGCTTCAGTTCTAGGAAGTAAACTATAAAAAATAATAACGCTAATGATGTCATAAGTAGACGCAGCAATATTTTCGGAATTTCATCTTTTCTTCGGACTATGTATATGGTAATCACAGTCGTTAAAATATATGCTTGAAAATCCACTGCTAAATACCTGTTGAGAACAATAATACAATTAAATTATTTGGTGAGCCTGTATACCTAATATTAAGAACAGTAATATGTACAGAATGATTCGAATGATATTATGATTCATATTGGAGCCATACCGTCGTCGTAACAAATTAATTCATAATGTTAACACCCTTGACTAAAATATGAAAATGTACTGCTATTTATCTCTTGAGAACAAGAATACAATTAAATTATATAATGTAAAATAATAGTAAATAACAGTAATATGTACCGAATTGTATGATTCAAATTTGAATCATTCAATCGTCGTAATAATAACATTATTCTAAAATTTCTAAATCCAATTTTAAATAAGTAAAGACTCCGATTAATTTAATTAATTTCGTTACTTATCTTACTGTAGCAACAATAGGCTTCTAATAAAGTTAAAGGAAATTAAAACTAAAAAATGTTTTTTTAATGTAGCTTAATGAAATGATCTTCGCCCTGCAATCTATTTACCATGCCTGAGGATGGCAGCTGGGTGGATAGAGATTCTGCACAAGGAACAATTGACGCCAAAAAGTGGTACGGCAAATCTCTGCTTCACCGTCTATATGCTTCTTCCACAGCGGGCCATCACTTAAGTGAGGCACGAGCGTCGCTGATAGGCCAACCGCGGTTATGAAGGATGGGCTTATTCTGGAAATCAATCATAAAATATATAATTAATGAATGACAAATACCTGCCGTTTAAACTGAAAAAAAAAACATAAAATATATTATTATTAGTTTTATTACCAATCATTTAAATAATTGAACCCACGTTGTTGCTGTTTATTTTCGAAAAACGTCTATATTCATTTGTTTTCCTTTGTTTTCAGTAACAAAGAATTAAATACACTATAAACCAAATCTATAAGTATATCACTATTAGTTTTTATTTTCTTAAATTAGCCATTGCTTGAGGAAGGGAATTGCAACAAACATTAAGCATTTTAACAAGTGTAAGTGAAATACTTATTTTTTTTATTATTGATCCCTTAAAAAGATAACTTCATCAAATGAAAAATAAATGAGTTATTACAAAAGTGATAGTAAAACCGCTTTACCTACCTAATATACCTTTCGATAACGGCTTCCAAGGCACTGATGTAACTTAGTTTTCCGTGATCAGCTTGCCAAAACGTTTTTATCGTTCTTAAAAAGCTGGTCATCACGATAAAGGTTTGAATAACAACAGTGCCATTGAAGAATATTACAAATTCAGGTCGGTCACCTACCTGAAAATAGGAAGATTAATTTTATTTTAATATTAATAAAGGCATAAATCATTTTATACTACCTATAAAATGATTCAACCTATTTTAGGTTTCATCATCATCATCATTGGCCTGTCACATCAATAAGATGATGGTTTAAACAGCGTCTATATAGGTTTAGGTTTAAACTAAATATATGAGTAGAATATTGTAAACTTAATATTCTGTAAATTTAACCCTCATGGGTCGCTTACCTAAATGATCGAAGTTTCTAAGGTGTTTAGTAGCCAAATAACACTCAAGAGCAATGAAAGTAGGTTACCTTATCCTTATATGTAGATTTGACTGACGTCGTTACATGAATCCAATAGTGGCTGTATGCCAAATGGCGTTAGGTTAACCCACCTTACGTCATAACTTAATAAAATTCCAATTTAAATTTAACGTCATCAAAATCGGTAGTTATTCAGATTTACAAACTAGCTTTTCATTTTGCATTATCAACAGATATTATTGTCAGTTTGTTTGTTTGTTCTCGCGATGAGAATTGAGAGTTTTAGATTGGCTAATTAATAATTAAGGAATAACGCGAGCATAATGAAGACTTACCAATTCCACGTATCTTGGATTTGGGATGAAACCCATAATAAGACATATTATTGTATGTGTAAAATGGACTAATACTGTTAATATAGCCCTGAAAAAAAGAGAGGTTCAAAATAGGATTTTAAAACATTTGCTGTGCAAAAGTTAAGTGCGTTGGGGTAAGATTGAAAGGGGTTAGACGCTTAAGTGGCTCCTGTGGTGTTGCTTATGTCCATGGGCGACGATGACCGCTTCCCATCAGGCGGCTCGTCTGCTCGTTTGCTGACTATTACATAAAAAAAGGGGCTTTCATGAGATGTGAGTTGAAATGCTTCGGCAACGGAGAATTTCTTGTCTTACCCCCCATGAAAAAACTCTTTCTATCTTGCCCCAGCGCACTTAATTGCATATTAAAATTTATTATATGAAACATTGAAGATATTTAACTACGAGTACTAGGTAAGTATACCTCATTCCGTGAAAGCACTGAAAAGTCTGTCCCGATGTGCCTTCATTATATGTTAGCTTTCTCCAATTATTGCGTAGAGAAAACGCCATAATCCAAGAATTTCCTGTAACGAAAAGATTTAATAAAGTAAGTTATTAGAAACAAATTCAATTTTATTTATGTGGCTATGAAATCAAATTGACGTAAACATTGAGATCTAACATGTTTTTGCGCTTTCAATTCTTTTAGAATCATTTTAATCTTAACATTCTTAACAAAAGAAGATGGATTCATTGTTCCATCACTGTTTTTTTCTCATTCTAAGTATATATTTAATAAAGAGTAGCTGATTTGTCTGCTTTGTAAACTACAGGCCCTATTAGGAGATAATAAAAATGTTAAGGGAATAATGGTGATGACATTCGTTTGCTATATTTTATAATCGTTTTATTCTTAGACTCTAATAGGATAAAATCTCAATTAGTCATAATCAATCAATTACTGATGTTTACCTCTATGACCTACAATTGTCACTGAACTTAATCTTTGAACTTATGGTTTTTCTAATTACCTACATTTATAATGCACTTATGCACTCACCTGTTGACCTTCCATCCTTGTGACACACGTCATAAGTCGTGCCAATGAAGTTTAAGAGTACTATTGTACAAATATACAATAAAAAGATTCGGTCTAACGTATCGAATTTTCTTTTATCCTCTCGATGTTTGCAATAATCAAATTCTGATAAATGAGCGCGAAGACTGAAGTCTTTTCTTATCTCCTGGTCAATGCAATTTTCAAAGGACTTTTCTAACGGTACTGTTTCATCGATAGCACATTTTCCGATGCTACCTAAACAAACGCCTCTATATAGTTTTGTATGATTAAAGTTTAAAATAGTATCTTCTGTGAGTTTCTGAAAAACAATATGCATTCCATTCTGTGATTTAGATATAAATTTAGCAATTTGTATAATTTTATAATTATTCAGAGCACACAAAGTAATACAGGGAAAATACAACATTTAAATCAATAGTAAAAAATAAGATAAGTACCTTTAATTTGTCGAAGACTTGAGAAGGTTTTGATGCTTGTAATTCAAAAGTACCCACACAATAAACTGTATCTTTTTGAGACAAGCATTTTTCATAGTTATCTAAGGCGAAGAGTTCTGGTAATTTATAATAATCTTCATCTAAAAATCAATTAATTAATAAAAATAATATTATGTACATAATTAACAATGTACATGTGTACAAAAAAAAAACAATTATAAATAAAAATAATATTACGTAACTATAAATAATTACTATTCCTTGATGAATTTAAAATTCAAGTTGTAAGTATATAGTTTTTTAAAAAGTATTTGAAGAGTACATTTAATGCTGTATAAAAAAAATAATGCAACTATTTATGACAAATGTTATGGTTGTGCAATTACATGTTTGATAATTTGCTGATATTTCTCTTAGTACCAATATTTTGAAATTGAAGTATATTTATCTTTAAATTCAATTATACTTACCAGAAATTTTATATGATAAATTTAAACACGATTTATTTGGAATACACACGCATAAAAACAAGACACACAATAGTATTTTATTTTCAATTTCCATGATTTTAGTTTCATATACCCGGATTGATTTTAATTATTTTATTTATATTTTATATTTCCTTAGCACAATATTTCAACTTATGATCCTTGAGCAAGCTAAGGCGTTCGGCGCCCGCGCCGACGGTTGGCAAGTAAACATCGACACCGGCTCAATAATGAGTCAACCCTCATGATCGCCATTATGATATAATAGTACATTACGATACAAGTGCGAAAAATATTAAATTCGAAACGAGTAGCGATAAATTAAAACACGACCAAAGGGCGTAAATAGACTTCTTAGTAAAAAGACGTACAATGCGCTGCGAAGGTATTCCCTTTTGATTATTAAGTACTTAATACTTGTGATAATTGTGATAGTTTTCGATATTTTGTGGGTTGACTCAGTTTTGCTTAACTGCATCAACATAAGGAATTTGTAATAGGTCTTTAAAGTCACATTATTTTAACAAACATTTTTGCTTTTGCAAAAACAACGCTTATCTGTTTTTTTACAGTAGTCTCATAACTCATATTTAAGCAGGCGTTTTAATTCAAGTAGATTAGATTAAGTTTTAAACTAACAATATGTGGAATTAATGTGGTCTGTAATAAAGAAATTCATTTATTCATTCATTCATTCAATATCGTCAAAACCGGGAAAACCTTTATATTAAAATTATTAGAATTTTAAGCTACATAATCGAGACTTAGCGCATCACTACGGTAGTTTAGTCGATGTCATCGTTGTCATATTGACATTTGTAGTGTTTTAAAGTTATGCCAGCAAATATAACTCAATAGAAACAATTTTCCTGTTTACGTTTAAGCTATCACCAACCTTATCTCGTTGTTTTTAAGTTTAATATTAAACGATTATTACGATTAAGTTATCATAATATTTTAGTAAGAAGCGAAACCTTCAAAAATACTATAATTCTGTTGCACGATAGAAATGTTTATTGTAACAGATTTTTAAGATTGTTAATATAACTAGATAATAAATAGTTCTAGTAATTTAGTTTTAGTATTATATTAAGTCTATAATAATGACGCAGCAGCTAATAAATGAGAATAGCAAATACATTTTAGAGTGAGTACATTTCCTAACCTGGTAAAAGTAGTAAAACATCTGTATTCCTAACGATTAAACGATTTATTATCCCGTTACAGTTTATTTTCTGAACAAACAGTGGACCAACAGAGCCTGGACTCAATATGTGCTCAAGTACAAAAGCGGTTCCCAAAAACTGAACATTTTAATTGTAAGTATGCTATACTTAACAAATTGCTTAGTAGTTAAATCATATTTAAAGATTTTAATGTACTTTTTGGTCAGAGAAAAGGGGCCCGATTTTAGTACGGCCTTGCGGCATTCAGTACTAAAATGCTTGTGCCGCTCAATGGTGGAATCCTGTCTTATTGTAGTAATTTTTTTTTAATTTGTTATTATAAGTTCAGTGTGCCTGTCAGCAAAAGCCTCCAACTCCTTCCAGTATTTCCTCTCCAGTTTCACATTTCATTTGGTGATAAACACATAGACAGTCTTTATAGGGCACACTTAGATATTATGCCAAACCCTACAGCGAATCAGACAGTGCTACGGAGCCACACTGTTACATCATCGCTCAAATCTAATGTTTAGTTAATTTAATTTTTATGTGTAGGCAGAGGCGTAGCTAGAGGATATGGCGCCCGGGGCAGGCACCAAATTTGCGCCCCCCCCTCCCCCCCAAACGAAATGAACTAACGAAAGAGTTACTTTTTTACTTATTACTTACAGTTTACTTTTAATTGAGACAAAAAAGTGTTTTTAGTACATCGGTGGCTAACAAGCTTACGACCCACCTGATGGTCAGCGGTCACATGCGCGTTGCCGACCATTTTAAAACTTATACACTTATTTTTGGAGATCTCCTTAGACTTAACGGCCTGGCCACGACATTGGTCTAAGGCGACTGGCGGGGCGGCTGGCGGCGCGACAAACGCGAGCGACCGCCAGGCATGCCACGTACTTTCAGTAGCGGCGGCAGCGACTAGGAGCGGCTAGGATGTAGACGTATTTAAAATCATGTTTTTTTTTTCAAAAGTGCCTAGAATATATTTCATTGTTTGTCAATGGGTGCATGGGCTAAATACAGGACGACAAATTTATTTACATCTAGTTTAGTATTTAATATATTGTATATATAAAGCACCCAAAAAACGACTACTTACACAAGAATAAGTGTGGAGACGTCACAACATACTTAAATACGCGAAAGTACATTTAAAATTTCAATAATAAACCCTTCCGTCTCCATGTCGCTCGAAAAAAAAACAAAATGTTTTGTTCCGTGTCGCCCCGCTCGATCCGTCGCGCTTCATAGGCCGGTCGCGCCGCTCTAAAGTCGTGGCATCGCCCGCGCTGCCCGATACAAATGTTCGAGTCGCACCCCGCCCCGCTCGCCGCCGCCGCCGGTCGCCCGGTGCACGCCGCGCGCGTTGCCGCTCGGCTCGTGGCATGCATTATGCGTCGCCGGGTTATTGTTTTTGCGACTTACCGCCGGTCGCCGCCGCCGATCGCCTTAGACCAATGTCGTGGCCAGGCCGTAAAGGTTCAATATCGCTTGTGAGTTTGGGATCGTAGACTATTCACAGGTACAGCGCGCCTTTGGACTGATTTGAAGGGTCCAAGGTGGCATCCAGATGCTCCTGCCCAAAGGTGACAGCAGTACTCAATAAATGGGATCTGTCTACCCCAGAGTAAAGTATCGCCTCCCTTTATTGAGCACACCGAGTTTTATTTGGATACGAGCGCAGCCTACCCAGCAAGGTGGCTACGAAATTATTGGACGTCACTGATGGAGATCTCAACACCGAGGCTCCCAATACTCCCTGACATGGGAAGGCTTGTGCCTTGAAAAATGAGGTTTTCTTAGCCCTAAACGCGCAAAATTGAGTCTTGGTGGGATTGAATTGGACTAGATTGTCCCGATCCCACATCGAAACCTGACACAGGTTTTTCACGACATTCTAGTATCACAGAACGAGCGATGTTATCACGGCATGTCTTATACAGGGTGGTCCAAACCTTGACGTCCATAATTTTTTTAAATTTCTCACGCTGTGGGCTATCAGAATATGTACGTTAGCCGACGTTTCGTAGTTTTCGAATTATGATTTTTATTACTTTTAACGTTTGTTAAGAAATTCTGGGGTGAAGATTTAATTTAAAAAAAAAAACTATTGAACTTTGTTTCTTTTTGTAACATAATCCTTGACCAACGGCGCAGTTGCTAAAACAACAGCATCCTCACTTGGCTGAGTTGAGCTGAGTTCAAGCTTAGATGTTGCCCTTACCTAAATAAATAAAAAATAAATAATGATAAAATACAAGCGATTTCAAGGACTTTTTGTTATTTTAGGAACTGCTAGACCCTAAGTTTTTTTAAAAGGTCAAAAAATTGATACTTAATAGTCCTAATTTTTCAGAGTCGCCGGTCAAAGGAACTGAGGTGGAAAGCTTCCAAATTAGTAATTCATTAAAAAAGTCCTCTTTTGTTATTTCTACTATTATTTTATGGTGTCACATCCCCATCGCTATTTCATGTTATATGTGCAAATACCACGAACATGTATTAGAAGACATAAAAGCAAAGCAAAGCTTCACCCCGGAATTTCTTAACAAAAGTTAAAAGTTAAACTCGTAAACTACGAAAAATCGGCTAATCATGGGGTATATATATTCTGATAACCCACGACGACGATACTAAAAAAAATTTTTGGACGTCAAGGTTTGGATCATCCTGTATACAGGTTGGCTAAAAAATAACTGCATTTTCCTTGCCAGGGAGATTTTGGGATTACACCTACTGAGCAAGTCGCGAAATAAAAATTTGGCTGTGTCCTACATTTTGGCTGGTCCATTTTCTATGGGAGGTATTTTGCCCATTTTGGCGCCCCCCCCCTTGGACGGCGCCCGGGGCACGTGCCCCCTCCAACCCCCCCCTAGTTACGCCTCTGTGTGTAGGCATTGTTTTTCTTAGTCTTTTCTTTTATTTTGTATTTTCATACTGCCTTGGTTTTAATACTGTAATCCTGTGTTACTTATTGATCAATCAATAAATAAATAAATTATACTACAAAAATGGCCACCTTGTAATTCTTTTTGTGGTTTTTTAGCAGTGAATTTTTTAACACTTTCGCAACCGGGCAAAAAACGGCGCACTACCCCAGAAACCGGTCGTCTATATCTGCGTACAAAACAACCCGCTGGGCGGGTTGTCCGGCATCTGAGCAAACATTACGAGTGCCTACCAGGCGGGTTCTCGGTAGTCAAAGTGTTAACTGTGGATAAATGGGTTAACAAGGACATTTTTTTCCAGTATGTCTCCTCCTATCATCCCTCATCACTGGCGGGGACCTCTCCCTCCCCGGCCAGCGTGTGGTCGCCCTAGCCCTGCTCCACGATATATACAAAGTGGACAGCCCCTTCAGCCCACTGTTCCTGCATTTGCTGGAGTCGAAGCCTGGCCTGACGCCGCTCAGTCCGCAGGAGAGGCTGTTTGTTGGACAACTACACGGGTTTACTAGTGGCAATGTCAGAGATGTAAGTAAATTGAACTAAACACATTAAAATACAAAGTTTTTTCATGATGTAGCCGTAATGTGTGAGATGAATAATATAAGTTAGTACAGTCCTTACAGAATTTGGGATTGGCATTACTAAGACTTCGCTGTTGGTCTATCCATTTGTCTGTCCGTCTGTCTGTCACCAGGCTGTATCTCATGAAACATAGTAGCTAGGCAGTTGAAATTTTCACAGATTATGTATTTCTGTTGCCACTATAACAACGAATGCTAAAAAAACGGCCAAGTGCAAATGGGACTCGCGCACAAAGGGTATACTAAAATACAAATAACAATAAAATAAATATTTAAGTGGGGCTCGCATAAAACAAACGTGATTTTTTTACCGTTTTTTGCATAATGGCACGGGACCCTTCGTGCGCGAGTCCGACTCGCACTTGGCCGATTTATTATAATATGTCGATGTATTAATACCCTCAGAGATGTGACTTATTTGAAATACTTGTATTTAAAATGCAAATACAAAATTCAAAATACCTATTTTGTATTTAAATACCTTTTGAAGAAAACTATTTTGTATTTTATTTGAAATAGTTTTTGGGACCTATTTTCAAAATACAAAATACTTTATAGTAGATAGTTAATGTAGGTAGGAGTTACAATCTCTTCTGATGTTACAATCCTGGCAACTCTCTCATTCTTTTAACATGGAACTGTTGAATCTGTGTAGTAACGTCGCACATGACCACAAGCGTAGCGAGTGGTTAAAAAAGTGTAATCTTGAGTGTTGGGAGGGTTTCAAGGCACGAGAGGAGAACAAACTTTTCTGCCCTGGTGAAACACAATCGAGACGTTTTCATCACACTAACGAGAGGCATTATACTAGCTGTGAAACATTACAAAGTAATGCTTTTATTATATTGCGATAAAAACCATCATTCATACCTACATCCTACCGGTTAATATGAGCAAACAACTAGAAATTTGCACTTTAGATAGAGGATTGACTTCAAAGAATAAAGAGAGTCTTTTCAAATCGGAAATTCCGAGTAATACTTTTTAATTCAGACTAGGTATTCACTACTCAGAATACCTTTTATTGAAAAGTATTTGTATTTTAAAAAAGTATTTTGACAATACCTATTTCGTATTTTGTATTTAAATAAAAATTCAAAAACTATTTTGTATTTTGCATTTGAAATAGTATTATCAAGGAAGTATTTGTATTTTGTATTTAAATACTTTTTATAAAGTATTTTTCGCATCTCTGAATACCCTCAACACAAGCCTTCTTGAGCTTACCGTGGGTCTTAGTGAATTTGTGTAAAAAATGTCACGTAATATTTAATTTTTAACCGATTCTATCTATCTCACACAGTCAAAGGTATTATGTACCTACTCAGTTCTTCACACATGATCAAAGTTGTTATTTACCGCCTAAGCGTTCAAAGTTACACATTATTTGCGTATCCGTGCTCGTATAAACAGTTTGTGTCCACTTTGACACTGACACATTTACACAAGGTCTGTGTTGTGTGCATTGTGCACTTTCAACATGTTTCATAATATTAGTTTGCTATTGTAAGAGGATAGTGAATAAAAGACTGAGAATCTCCATACAACAGTGTATGCCCCATGTGATGCATCGTAGTTGTCATCACCATCATCATCTCAGCCATAAGACGTCCACTGCTGAACATAGGCATCCCCCTTGGACCTCCATACGTGCCGGTTGGAAGCGACCCGCATCCAGCGTCTTCCGGCGACCTTAACAAGGTCGTCTGTCCATCTTGTGGGTGGACGTCCTACGCTGCGCTTGCTAGTCCGTGGTCTCCACTCGAGCACTTTACGACCCCATCGGCCATCTTCTCATCGTAGTTGTAGGTGGGGCTATTTAATATTTTTGCATAATTAGCTTTGTGCATATGAAAACTGACACCATACTGTTATTGTTGACTCCGAAACAAAAAAAAAATGGACTAGCCTGCCTGCTGTTACAAAAGTGAAATGAAAAAATTTAGGCATATTTTTATATAATATGGCTATCTATTGAATTTTCTGAGAATATTAAAAATAATTTAAAAGTAGTGTTTGCCAGTCTTCTCTAATTACTAGCCTCTTGTATAACAACAGGATGTTTCTTAGTATAGATGAATCTTTGTATCCTTCCGTACGATGGTGCAAACAGGGTATATTACCCGAAACTCTGCGTATTTTTGCGTTTCCCGGTAGGCCCTTTGTAAACAAACCGCCGTGATGCATCAATGTCATATTGTGAAAACTTGTCAAAAATCAGTTTAAGGCACAGTGTGTATAAGTTACTCTATAGTTCATAGCCCACATGGATTAGCAAGCTGAAGTGGCAAGGGGCAGGCCACATTGCACGCAGAAAAGATGGCCGATGGAATCGAAAAGTGCTCGAGTGGAGACCACGGACTAGCAAGCGCAGCGTAGGACGTCCACCCACAAGATGGACAGACGACCTTGTTAAGGTCGCCGGAAGACGCTGGATGCGGGTCGCTTCCGACCGGCACGTATGGAGGTCCAAGGGGGAGGCCTATGTTCAGCAGTGGACGTCTTATGGCTGAGATGATTATGATGATGATGACTCTATGGTTTACGAGAGGCGCTAGTGCTGCACTCTGGCAGCAGAACGTTGCAGTAATACCCTATTATAACTCTGTCGATTACTATAGTTCGTTTTTTTTAGCATTAGAAATAAGGTAAACAATCTTAATGTGTCCTTTAATTGAAAAACACATTTTAAAAATAAGTTACGGCAAATATGTAACAATTATGAATCTAATACGATCATTTATATTCTTCTGCTTTGATAAGTAATAGTTACTGATTTTTAAAAAGCGTTTTTCAATTAAAAGACATATCAAGATCGCTTACCTTCTTGCAAGTTCTTTCTAATGCTAAAAAAACGAACTATATACCTCCATCGGTTGAAAATATTTCATTTCAGGTAATGAAGAAGACAGCAAAGCAAGTAATAATGACAGAAGTAAACGCGAAAGACCTAGAGTTCGACCTGTCGCCGCTCCAGTCGCTTGTGGCGGAGCGGTTAGCGGATATCAGCTCTACGGCGAGAGCATCCGCTCCCGCCCTCATTCCGCTGTCAGACGGGTAAGTTGAGTTTACTCAATTGTTCGCTAGATGTCGCTGTACTGGTTGAAGCGTGTTCTACATCGCGCTAACGATGTGTTGACATAAAAAAGAAGTATTTTACATGTCAACACATTATTTCTATTACAACACACATTATTATTTTATACATGAAAACATTTACTTACACAGAATATCATTATTATCTTACAGAAGCCCTCCAAACCGGATAGCAATGAAGGAGCTGATCGAAGCTCTAATGGCGACGGATTACCTCCCCCTGCACGGAACCCTGCAGGCCAGGGGACCGATCCCGCCGCCCGCTTTCCTGTTGGACGAGATACCCTTCTCTGATGAGGTATGGGTATATAGATATTACTGGTTCTGTTGCAGAAGTCCTCCAAACCGGATAGCAATGAAGGAGCTGATCGAAGCTCTAATGGCGACGGATTATCTTCCCCTCCACGGAACCCTGCAGGCCAGGGGACCGATCCCGCCGCCTGCCTTCCTGTTGGACGAGATACCCTTCTCTGATGAGGTATGGGTATATAGATATTACTGGTTCTGTTACAGAAGCCCTACAAACCGGATAGCAATGAAGGAGCTGATCGAAGCTCTGATGGCGACGGATTATCTCCCCCTCCACGGAACCCTGCAGGCCAGGGGACCAATCCCCCCTCCAGCTTTCCTGTTGGACGAGATACCCTTCTCTGATGAGGTATGGGTATATAGATATTACTGGTTCTGTTACAGAAGTCCTACACACCGGATAGCAATGAAGGAGCTGATCGAAGCTCTAATGGCGACGGATTATCTTCCCCTCCACGGAACCCTGCAGGCCAGGGGACCAATCCCCCCTCCAGCTTTCCTGTTGGACGAGATACCCTTCTCTGATGAGGTATGGGTATATAGATATTACTGGTTCTGTTACAGAAGTCCTACACACCGGATAGCAATGAAGGAGCTGATCGAAGCTCTAATGGCGACGGATTACCTCCCCCTCCACGGAACCCTGCAGGCCAGGGGACCAATCCCCCCTCCTGCTTTCCTGTTGGACCCTTCTCTCATGAGGTATGGGTATATAGATATTACTGGTTCTGTTACAGAAGCCCTACAAACTGGATAGCGATGAAGGAGCTGATCGAAGCTCTAATGGCGACGGATTACCTCCCCCTCCACGGAACCCTGCAGGCCAGGGGACCAATCCCCCCTCCAGCTTTCCTGTTGGACGAGATACCCTTCTCTGATGAGGTATGGGTATATAGATATTACTGGTTCTGTTACAGCATCCCTCCAAACCGGATAGCAATGAAGGAGCTGATCGAAGCTCTAATGGCGACGGATTACCTCCCCCTCCACGGAACCCTGCAGGCCAGGGGACCGATCCCGCCGCCCGCTTTCCTGTTGGACGAGATACCCTTCTCTGATGAGGTATGGGTATATAGATATTACTGGTTCTGTTACAGAAGCCCTACAAACCGGATAGCAATGAAGGAGCTGATCGAAGCTCTGATGGCGACGGATTATCTATCTCTCCACGGAACCCTGCAGGCCAGGGGACCGATCCCGCCGCCTGCCTTCCTGTTGGACCAGATACCCTTCTCTGATGAGGTACAGTCATAGACTAGGAATCCTCTAGACCGAGTTTAGAGCAATTATTTCATGCGACCGATGTTCACGATTTTAAATCACTGTCTTTCTAGTTATCCGGTTCGTTTGGACCATGTTCACGATATTATTGTTAATTATTTAAAATTGAAGCAAAAAACGTGTTTATAAAATTACATGACTTTATTGACTGACACAACTGACAATAATGTTTCTTCTATAAATCAACAAGTATATCAATTAAACTCCATAGTCTGAAAGAGGCTGAACAACCGATGATGCCAAAAATGCGGGGGTGCGCGGGACGAGGTGAGCGAAGTCCCGTGCCGTGATTGGTCCGTTCAAAGACACGGACGTCACACAGAGACACTTTCGACTAGAACATGGAGTAAAATTACTGTATGCGTGGCAGAGGGGGTAGCGCGACTATGCTCAGTCCACATGCTCCCCAATAACGGCAGAGAGGGTAACGCCGCAGGGGAAGTTGGTGGGTAATATTCTCCTCCCCTCCCTTTGAGTAACAGAGGAAGTACGGGTCGTATCGTGAGTCCCACATATCACCCCATCTCCAAGGGGCCTTATGTAAATGTATTGACCCCTGACACAAAAAAAACCGGGCAAGTGCGAGTCGGACTCGTGCACGAAGGGTTCGGTACCATAATGCAAAAAAAGGCAACAAAATAAAACGGTCACCCATCCAAGTACTGACCCCGCCCGACGTTGCTTAACTTCAGTCAAAAATCACGTATTGTATGGGAGCCCCACTTAAATCTTTATTTTATTCTGTTTTTAGTATTTGTTGTTATAGCGACAACAGAAATACATCATCTGTGAAAATGTCAACTGTCTAGCTATCACGGTTCGTGAGATACAGCCTGGTGACAGACGGACGGACGGACGGACGGACAGCAGAGTCTTAGTAATAGGGTCCCGTTTTACCCTTTGGGTACGGTACCCTAAAAAGGTATAGTCACCACACGGGATTGTTATGCCATTTTAGGGTTTCTGCTAAATTGGAAATTCTATAGCGTATTGAACAACCAATATAGCTAGGACCCTAAGGGCCCCCCCACATCTGGCGTCTTTCGAGCGTCGGCGTCTACAATTCTATGGCCGACGTCGACGCAACGTCGACGCAGCGTCGACGCAACTGCGCAGCGACGTCATTTTCCATAGCGCTGGACCGACGCCGACAGACGCCGACGCTCGAAAGACGCCAGATGTGGGGGGGCCCTAAATGGCGCAACAATCGCGCAGCGTGATGATATGAAATCCGAGTACGATTAAGCTATTTTTTTTTTAAGCGAACTTCCCACCTTTGACAATACGAAGTGTGGCAGTGTCATTATTAAGCTAATTTTACGGTTAGACGGTTACCTATGGTTACGCTTTTTGCTCGTAGCTGCGCGGCGAGCGACAGTACGCGGCGCGCGGCTATCGTGACCGCTACCTTTGTACTGTTATAAGTAGTTCATTTCTGCCCAAGCTGAAATGGAGACCTTCGCTAACGCTCGGTGAACTATTAATTTTTTTTATAGGTAGTATGGAAGAATCTGGTGAACCGCGGCGCGCACATACCCATGTTCGACACTGCCCAAGACGGGCTGATAGGCCTGCGACCCGCCAAGGCCAAGGACCAGCCTAAACTTAAGGTCAGTCTTAACTATACTTACTAATTACAGAATAGGGTATTTTCCTACTAGTCAAATCAGTTACTTTTTTGGAACTGTCGAAACGATTTACTAATATGGAATTAATATGAAACATTTATTATTTATTTATTTATTTTAATCTTTATTGCACAATACAGGGTGTCCCAGAATTCGACGTCAAGCCGTAAACGGATGATAGACCAAGTCATAACAGTTATCATAAAAATACAAAAAAAAATCCAACTCATGTTCTTTAAAAAATATGGTCACTTTAAAAATTCACTAAAAAATCCTCACCCTGTAATTATTCAAGATTACACAATAATAAAAAAATTAGAATAAATTATGGAATTTGTAGTAACAAGAGTTAGAACCATTACCAGGATTTTTTTGTAAATTTTTAAAGTGACCATAATTTTTAAAAAACATGAGTTGGTTTTTTTTTTGTATTTTTATGATAACTGTTATGACTTGGTCTATCATCCGTTTACGGCTTGACGTCGAATTCTGGGACACCCTGTATAACAAATAAAGTACAAATGGCGGACTTAATGCCTAAAGGTATATTTATTAAACATATATTTATAAACATACGAACTTAATATACATACTTAAAAAAACATAATTAAATAACTAACCTACATAACTTAAACTAAAATAAATAAAACTAAACTTAAAATAAATGATTACAAAATATCCACCTGCGGCATGGTGCCGTAGATGAAACATTACACCGTGACGTCACGGACAACTCACCTACTTTATATTTCTATCCGATTTATTAAATAGAAATTGTTTAAAAAAATAATATCTGTGTTTTTCTAATAATTATCTGGTGCTGGTCTGGTCGTGCACGCAAAAGGACTACAAGTTGTGTCGACCCTAATAATTGCTCGGAGCTATGCTGAGCCGAATGGAGCCTTGCCACGAAGGAAGGAGTTTTACACCCGTGACCTTGGTTAATAACAAGCAAAAGACACTAACTAACACCATTGAAATTATTGGACAATAAACCGTGTTACAAGTGTAATAAAGTGCATTCTTACTTAATTTTTTTGATAGTAATTAATGAGTTTTGCTTGTCACCCGACGATATATTATTTCTTATTTGCACAGCAGCAAGAAGATAAGAAAGAAAAGCCAGAGGAGAAGAAAGAAGACGGGAAGGAAAGCCCCGTTTCCGAAGCCAAGCAGCTGACCCAGATGGCGCTCCGCGGCGCGCTCAGTGTGTCCCAGCAACAAAGACTGCTGGCCCTATTAGACCACGAACCTAACGTCGTCTATGAGATAGGAGTCACGCCTTATCAGGTGAGCGAAAGAGACAAAACCACAAGAAGGAACCACGGAATGCCACGGATGTAACAATGCCAGGATATGTGACGTTCCGCGGGTAAAGGTGCCTTATGGCGGTTGGCGCTTACGCTATTATTAACGCCGCTCCAACTATTGCGGTGTTTTGCGACGTAAGCGCCAGCCGTCATAAGGCACCTTTACCCGTGGAGAGTCACATATTGCCTACAATGTTAATACGCCATTCGCTTAAATAAATAAATCCTAGGGCAGTACATCAAAGTCCATCTTACCCCACTTAATATATATTTTTATCCCCAGTTACCAGAGCTGGTGGAGAATAACCCCATGGTGGCCATCTCCGTGCTCCTCAAACTGATCCACTCACAGCAGATCACAGAGTACTTCAGTGTTCTCGTCAACATGGAAATGTCTCTACACTCCATGGAAGTTGTCAATAGGTAAGATACTAGCCACCGATGAACAGCTGCCATACGCCTCAATAACACAACCCCATGGTGGCCATCTCCGTGCTCCTCAAACTGATCCACCCACAGCAGATCACGGAGTACTTCAGTGTTCTCGTCAACATGGAAATGTCTCTACACTCCATGGAAGTTGTTAATAGGCAAGATACTCACCACCGATGAACAGCTGCCATACGCCTCAATAACACAACCCCATGGTGGCCATCTCCGTGCTCCTCAAACTGATCCACCCACAGCAGATCACGGAGTACTTCAGTGTTCTCGTCAACATGGAAATGTCTCTACACTCCATGGAAGTTGTTAATAGGCAAGATACTCACCACCGATGAACAGCTGCCAGACGCCTCTATAACACAATCCCGTGGTGGCCATCTCCGTGCTCCTAAAACTGATCCATTCACAGCAGATCACAGAGTACTTCAGTGTTCTCGTCAACATGGAAATGTCTCTACACTCCATGGAAGTTGTCAATAGGTAAGATACTAGCCACCGATGAACAGCTGCCATACGCCTCAATAACACAACCCCATGGTGGCCATCTCCGTGCTCCTCAAACTGATCCACTCACAGCAGATCACAGAGTACTTCAGTGTTCTCGTCAACATGGAAATGTCTCTACACTCCATGGAAGTTGTCAATAGGTAAGATACTAGCCACCGATGAACAGCTGCCAGACGCCTCTATAACACAACCCCATGGTGGCCATCTCCGTGCTCCTCAAACTGATCCACTCACAGCAGATCACAGAGTACTTCAGTGTTCTCGTCAACATGGAAATGTCTCTACACTCCATGGAAGTTGTCAATAGGTAAGATACTAGCCACCGATGAACAGCTGCCATACGCCTCAATAACACAACCCCATGGTGGCCATCTCCGTGCTCCTCAAACTGATCCACCCACAGCAGATCACGGAGTACTTCAGTGTTCTCGTCAACATGGAAATGTCTCTACACTCCATGGAAGTTGTTAATAGGCAAGATACTCACCACCGATGAACAGCTGCCAGACGCCTCTATAACACAATCCCGTGGTGGCCATCTCCGTGCTCCTAAAACTGATCCATTCACAGCAGATCACAGAGTACTTCAGTGTTCTCGTCAACATGGAAATGTCTCTACACTCCATGGAAGTTGTTAATAGGCAAGATACTCACCACCGATGAACAGCTGCCAGACGCCTCTATAACACAATCCCGTGGTGGCCATCTCCGTGCTCCTAAAACTGATCCATTCACAGCAGATCACAGAGTACTTCAGTGTTCTTGTCAACATGGAAATGTCTCTACACTCCATGGAAGTTGTTAATAGGTAAGATACTAGCCACCGATGAACAGCTGCCAGACGCCTCTATAACACAACCCCATGGTGGCCATCTCCGTGCTCCTTAAATTTAATATTTACCATTAGCTTTTCGGTGAAGGAAAACATCGTGAAGAAACCTGCATACATCTGCGAAGAGATTCAAAGGTGTATGTGAAGTCCCCAACCCGCATTGGGCCAGCGTGGGGACTAGCCCAAACCCTCTTATGCTTGAGAGGAGGCCTGTGCCCAGCAGTGGGACGTCTACAGGGTCATTTTTGGACCGTTAGCCATATTGTGCGAGGTGATTAGGTAGACCATACTGAACAACTTTTGATATGGGACCAACTCCGAAATTTGTGCATGAAACCTACATTTATGTCTCATGCCTATGTCTGATGGCTCTTCTACACGATGGGCCAGCGCCGGCCGGCCACTCCAAGGGACGCAGCCATGCGGTAGAATGAGATAGCAATATCACTTGCTCCCTCGAATCGTGTAGAGGAGCCACGAGATATAAAAACAGAACTTAAACTTATCGAAATTTTTCAGGTTAACAACATCCGTAGACTTACCAGTCGAATTCGTCCACCTCTACATAAGCAACTGCATATCAACGTGCGAGACTATACGCGACCGGTACATGCAAAACCGACTGGTACGACTGGTGTGCGTGTTCTTGCAGTCGCTTATACGGAATAAGATTATTAATGTTAAGGTGAGTGTGACCACTGTCATATTGTTTCATGCTGTACAAAATATAGCTATACGCGACCGGTACATGCAAAACCGACTGGTACGACTGGTGTGCGTGTTCTTGCAGTCGCTTATACGGAATAAGATTATTAATGTTAAGGTGAGTGTGACCACTGTCATATTGTTTCACTCTGTACAAAATATAGCTATACGCGACCGGTACATGCAAAACCGACTGGTGTGCGTGTTCTTGCAGTCGCTTATACGGAATAAGATTATTAATGTTAAGGTGAGTTTGACTACTGTCGTATACTGTCATACAATACAAAATGTAGATACAGGCAAAAGTCTACGTGTGATATACGCGACCGTTACATGCAGAACGGATTGGTACGACTGGTGTGGTCAACTTTATTGTTAGACCCGCGATAAACATTGAGTTATTAAGGCCTTTATAGGTACTTTCGCCGCTATCGCCACTCCAACTCTTCTGTATATATATTTAGATTTTATTCTAGAAATTCTAGACTAGTATTTTTTTATACAATTTTTTTTTTAATGTTTGACGATCCTTTTCTGAAATTCTTAGTGTTAAATTTGACATGTATAATAATCCAATTTTATTATGGAATAATATTAACATCAATAAATTGCTCTGATAATTTAGATTAAGATTAATTACGATTCATAAGAGCTTGTTGCTAGGCCTACATGAATAAAGTATATTTTGATTGATTGATTGATTGATATATATCTATATATATACCTACCTACCTATAACAGTATAGGTAGGTATATCTATATGTACCTACCTATAACAGTATAGGTAGGTATATATAGATATACCTACGGATTTTTGAGTTTACCATTATGCTTTAATTTCTCAGGAGCTGTTCATCGAAGTGGAAGCGTTCTGCGTAGAGTTCAGCCGCATCCGCGAGGCGGCAGCACTGTTCCGGTTATTAAAGCAACTCGACTCCGGCGACGCCGCGCATAAAGACGCCAAGGAGACTTAGACCTTATGCGAAGGTGTTAGGATACAATTTAATTCGCGAATAGCTTTGACCTTGGTCATACTAGGAATCCTCTAGACGGAGTTTTGAGAAAATAGAGCAATTATTTCATGCAACCGATGATGCCAAAAATGCGTCTCACAAAGACACTTTCGACTCGAAAATTGAGTAAAACTACCGTACTTGTGGCAGAGGGGGTAGCGCTACTGGATGGTGGTTAGCAAAAATGCGTCATCCCACATCCATATTGCAATAAAATATCAACTTTAAGCGTCAATTTTTTGAGTTGACATCTTATTGAAAAATGTATGGGGGTTTGACACATTATTGCTTAACAGCATCCTACTATGCTCAGTCTGGAGGATGTCTTGTCTGTGGCCTTGGTCTACGGCTGCTGCGTTCATACAGTTTTCTTTTCTAATTTGAACCTTGTTCTATAAGTAAATTGGAATGAATTTAGTTTGTTTTAAAAAACAATGTAACAAAAAAATTTATTTAGCTCAAGAAATGTTCTAATGGGGTTGGCCGGTGGAAGTTTTTAGCAGATGGCGCCATCATAGCTTGCCCCGTCAATCCCTAGAATTATGTAAAATTTTAGCTTTTTTAATACCCTTTTAAGCCAAATCTCATAGAAAAAGGGGCAAGCTATGATGGCGCCATCTATGCAAACCTTTGACAGTTGCCAACCCCATTAGATTATGTACATTTGTATTGTAAGTGTACACATTGAGATGGACCATACGAGGCCTTGACGAGGCTGAAGTAAATTGGGATTAATTTCATTTCTTTGAGAGACCAATGAAACAAAAGAAATGTTACTGTTTATGTTTATAAAAGGTTATTAATTAGATTGAAAGGGAGTGTACATTGTAATACAGCTCCATAGACTAGGAATCCTCTAGACCGAGTTTAGAGAAAATAGAGCAATTATTTCATGCAACCGATGATGCCAAAAATGCGGGGGTACGCGGGACGAGGTGAGCGAAGTCCCGTGCCGTGATTGGTCCGTTCAAAGACACGGACGTCACACAAAGACACTTTCGACTCGAACATGGAGTAAAACTGCCATATGCGTGGCAGAGGGAGTAGCGCGACTATGCTCAGTCTGGAGGATGTTTTGTCTGTGTACAGCTCACTAGGCCTTACAATTTAACCTTGTAAGGCCTAGTGAGATGATAATGAGAATTTGGCATTTCGTTAAAAAATGTAACTATCTATTTAATGCCGACTACAGCGCCAGCTATGTCAGCTGTCGTTTGGCGCGGTTATTTTTTAGATTTCACAACTCTTTTATATTCAACAACTTCCTGGTAGAATAAGAGTAAATAATGTTCAGTTCAGAGTAAATACACAAATACAATAAAAAATAAAATTTCCACATGTCAGCATGCCATGGAAAGGAGTATGTTGAAGTTAAGACGAATACATAAAGTCAGAAATGAAGAGATCAGGAAAAGAACTAAACTTGTGGATGCCCTAAAACAAACACTGCGTCTAAAATGGCAATGGGCTGGTCATGTGTCAAGATATACAGACAAAAGATGGACTAAGACTGTGACTGAATGGACAGGACCACCTGGAAAAAGACATCAAGGAAGGCCACAGAAGCGCTGGTCAGACGACATAGTTCAAATAGTTGGAAAAACAGGAATAAATTGGATGAAATTAGCTACAGATAGAGAACAATGGAAGGGACTCGAGGAGGCTTTTACCCAATAGGGATCAGTGAAAAGAATGAACAAATAATACAACAACATATAAACAAACATTATATTCGCTGAAATAAATAAAGCTGTAATAATAAAAAAAATAATAATAATGTTCAGTTATTCATTTATGTTGAATGATTCTTAGGCCCACTTGCACCATTCCACTAACCCGGGATTAAGTGGTTAAACCGTTAACCTAGTATCAAATTTTACTGGACTGGTAACCATGGTAACGCTAGGTTTAACCGGCTAACTCCGGGTTTCTGGAATGGTGTATAGTACAATCTGTAGTAGTTTCTATGCGAGAACATAATATAACATAATATGCAGGTCGTTCTAATACTTCTCTACGGACTGTACAGCTAATAACGTCTAAAAATATGTACAATTTCATCATTTATGGCGAGAAACATACGAATGTTTCATGTTCATCCACTGTCGATCTCTAGTTCGTTTTTTTTAGCATTAGAAAGAACTCCACAGAAGTAAGCGTACAGTTTTTATCAGGCTCTTTAATTGTTAATAATTATTGAATTATCTAATGTAATGTAGCACGGTCAATTCATATAATTTACTTCAAATTATTACCGCTAAAAGTGCCGGATTTGGAACCACAAGCTTACTTCTGCGAAGTTCTTTCTAATGCTAAAAAAAACGAACTTATAATGCGTCATAAAAAAACATTGGCACCCAAAAATGACAGTCATTGGCACGATACTTAGGGCATACTGAAAATTCCTGGACTGGCCACTTAGAAAAAGAGTCGTCTTATACAGGGTGTCCCAGAATTCGACGTCAAGCCGTAAACGGATGATAGACCAAGTCATAACAGTTATCATAAAAATACAAAAAAAAATCCAACTCATGTTCTTTAAAAATTATGGTCACTTTAAAAATTCACTAAAAAATCCACACCCTGTAATTATTCAAGATTACACAATAATAAAAAAATTTGAATAAATTATGGAATTTGTAGTAACAAGAGTTAAAGAACCATTACAGGGTGTGGATTTTTTAGTGAATTTTTAAAGTAACCATAATTTTTAATTAACACTTGTTGGATTTTTTTTTTGTATTTTTATAACTGTTATGACTTGGTCTATCATCCGTTTACGGCTCGACGTCGATTTCTGGGACATCCTGTATATCAGAATCCAGAAACTTTCAGTATGGCCCACGTATTACGAATTATTACTAAAATAATTGTTATTCAGAAATGGTGGTGGCAGAGTGGATAATTATGACGTCCGACTTTCAATCGGGAAGTCGCGGGTTCAAATCCTGACTCGTACCTATGAGTTTTTCGGAACTTATGTACGGAAATTAATTTGATATTTACCACTTTCTTTTCGGTGAAGGAAAACGTCGTGAGAAAATCTGAATACATCTGCGAAGAAATTCATAGGTGGATGTGAAGTGCCCAATCCGTATTGGACCAGCGTGGGAACTATAGCCCAAGCCCTCTAGCGAGTGAGAGGAGGCCTGTGCCCAGCAGTGGTACGTATAGGCTGAATTATTAAAGTTTATCGTACCACCAATAATTTTAAAGGGGTGCCAACAGTACGTACTTTTACCCTAATAGGGTATGTATTGTAACATTATCGTGACCTTTCTTTAGCAGAGAGGATTTACTTAGCTTTCTTACCTAGCGATTTATAGAATAAAAACTTAACAAATTAAACTGGTATTTCATTACTCTTAAAATTCCTTTCAAAATCTCATTGAGATCCAGATATAATAAATATTAGTACATTTTACTAAAACTATACTCTGTTTCTTCAGGTCTTTAAATACATAATTTGTACATTTTCGGGTAGTTATAATATTTATTGGTTAACCAACTAAATACAAAACCATGGTATAATAATATACTCCGCCTGATACTCTCTTAGACACACCTACACAAGCCTACGTCATCATGCGACAGCGCTATATGATAATATGCGATAGCGCTATATATAGCGGCCATGTTATTGTGACGTAGGCTTGTATCACTCTGGGAAGAGAAGACCATGTTTTAGACTATGATACAAAACCATCTGGATCTGTCACTGAACGACCTGACTTTAACCTACATTATTTGACCATGTAGGTAATGGTTTCATTTGAGGGTAGAATCTTGTTTACTTTTATTTAAATGCATAAAGATATAGACTATAGAGCCCCTATTTTCAGCTATTCTTCGGTGATTTTATATTCTTTGTAATTGATAGGAGTTAGATCTAATCCTAATTAACCTCTGGTCTGTGTATTGGTCTGGTCTGTGTGTGTGTGGTGTGAGTATCCTGACCAAATTTTTAGTCATGTTTTTGCATTTTTTCCGGTTTTTCTGCTCTATACACCACAACCGAACTTTTAACCCACGAATTCGGGCCACTTCCAACATATGAAAGGTTAATAAAGAAATAAAAGAACAATTCATAATCATAATAAGTTTATTACACTACCCATTGTATAAACTAAAACTGGCAACACTAAATATAAATGCCATTAAGACTTAGCACCTTGCAGAACCTTCCTCACTTCATCATCAGTCGCCAAGTCCAACGGAGTACAGTCCTCACTATCTTTCACTAAGGTAGCTCCGGCCTCAACCAACAGGATAGTCGAGTTGAGATGCCCGCAGAATGCAGCGTAATGTAACGCGGTTTGGCCGCCGTCATCTACAGCGTCTATGAAACAGCCTCCGTTCAAAGCGGCCTCTAAAGATTTTGTGGCGTCTCGGTCGGCAGCCCAGTGTAACGCTGTCATGCCATCTTCACTTCTTTCATGCTTCAGCTCCGGGTTTTGTGACAATAACTCTGTTACACGCTCCGCACAGTTCTCACGAGCTGCCTCTAGCAGAGACAGTTCATTTTCTTTTAATTCAGGTTCGGGAGAATATCGGAGTGATGATACTGTGACCCAAGCTTCTTTAGTCTTTGTGTCAATTAAGTCTGAACATTCCGGATCAAATTTCTGGACCAATGCAATGTACTTTTCCTTTGCCTCGGTAGATGGCATATCTCCAAGAGCCCTCCACGCCTCCCATTTCCTGCGGCCCCGTCCGTCTAACCAACCAGGCTTGGGTGTGTTGCAAACCCCTTCTGTACCCTGCTTGTATAGACCATAGAGCTCTAAAAGCTGATTGTTACCAAGCTTTGAGGTTAATTTCCGGACATGAGCAGCGGCCATATTGAAAGATATGTCTAGTGGTGACTGGTCATCATCAGAGAAGTCAGAATCAGGATAATTGAGTGCTTCTGCCATTCTAATTACTATCTACAGAGGTTTACTGGCTATTCTGAACTTGAACAGTTAAGGTGAGGCCTTCTAAACTGTGGTGTTGTTTGTTGGTGGCATCAGCGGCCCCGGATGGGCTTGCAAACTCAATGAAGCCGTAGCCCTTGCTCAAACCAGTTGAGCGGTCAAAGATGACTCTGGCAGTCTGAACGGGCCCAAATTGAGCAAAGTATTCCCTGAGCTGACGATGGCCTACCGTCCATGGTAAGTTGCCGACATAGAGACGCGCGGCGCGAGCTGTGCTGGCCATAACCTATGCAGAGACCACCTCGAGCAAATGCAAAGACCTGTCGCCGATCAGCGCCCTGTAGTCCACGCCGGAGCTCTCACTGAGCGAGTCGAGGTCGAGCAATGCACCCTTCAGCCCCCACTTCTTGAGCAGAGCTTCAATGGACCAGTCCGCGCTGCGTTCCTGGTAAGCACACAAAAATCTAGCGTCAGTGCCGTCCAAGAGATACGCTACAGTGGACAGGACTTCTTCAAATTGGGATGGTTCGTAGAAACAGTCGGACGCTAGGAGCAGGTCTACAGGGCGGAGCGAGTGTACATCTGCTAGGAACAGGCCCCAAGCTAGCCCGAGAAGCTGTACGTCACGGCCGGGAACTAACCCGTTGGCTTCGCAACAAGCGGATAGATGCCGCAAAGATCGCGGCAATGCAACACTATCTGTCAACGTAACCTGTGCCCCGCACTTGGCAGCTAATATCCCAGGCAACCCCGTTCCGCAGCCCAGCTCTAACACTTTTAGACCGCGCAAATGCCGCCTCTGCGTCCACAAATACCAAGCCAATAGCGGCGCAGATGGCCACGTGTAGAACGAGTAGCCAGCGGACAGAAGCTCCGGTATTACTATCTCCAAGTATTCACCTCGGGTATCGCCGTTAGTGCTGGATTTGCCACGAAATACGAATTTCTTCAATTGGCCGTTGACAGGACAAGCATCGCTCATTGCATAAGCATTTCCAACGAAAACACAGGATTTTTTCCGATAACGCGACTCTTGAGAAATTTTTGCTGTCAAATTTTGTATTGCATGTTGCAACATAAAGTAAGATTAAACTCCCTATTTTTTTTAAAGCAACAACAAAAATGTTCAGGAAAGAGGACAACTTTTTGGACTGTAATATGAATATTTTTTTTGTATAGGTACAGAAACGAATCCATAAAATTATTGCTGTCTTTTGTAACAAGCACAGAAAATTTTAAGTTTACCCTTTCGTATGTATATTTTTTTATCAGGGCAACACCACAGCAGAAAGCTATTTGAGCTTCCGATTTATGATAGAAATTGGCACATACATTTTTCATAACTTTTATTAATAATTAAACTACCGAAACGTGTTTAATTTCAAATAAAATTAATTATAAAAACCAATACAGAGACTAGTTCTTCCCTTACATAAAATAAAATATTCAGCGTCATTAATGATATCCTGAACATTCGAGCATGACGTTATCAATTTCATTCATTCTTCACTCTCATTCACTCACTCAATACTCACTATTTAAAAAAAAATCACTTGTCGGAGTTGTCCAGCGGGGTGCACAGTGTCGCGTTGTTAAAAATTGGTTTTGAAAATCGAAATATTTTATAATTAGTTCAATTTCATAAAAAGTGTAAAACACCATGTCTGTAGCAACTAAAGGTAAGTAATTAATTTAGTCACTGTGTACTGTTATCGTATTACCTTTAAATTGATTAACTTGTTTACTTGGCCGGTGCGGGGTCAAACTCCAAACTTTCATCGAGTTGTAAATTTACTTTGTTTTGTATTTAAAAGCCAAGTTTAAAACGTTTTAGTCGGATATAACTAATCTTAGAGTTTTCTTTGGTTTATGTAACATGTTTTTGAATATTTCGAAGTATTGCTAGACTCGATACTACATGGGTAGTAACTGAAAAAAGTTTTAAAAACACCATTTTAAATAATTAATGTTCGTTTTAAATTTGTAGTGTAACACGTAACTGTCACGCTTGGCTGCAGTTATGGGAAGAGATACTTACTTATTTGCTGCCAAGTTTGAAACCTTGTTAAATTCATAAGATGGTCAAGGTCTGTTGGCCTTACGAAGTGAATTCTGAACAGGGGGTGTAACAGTGGCGGATTTGCCCTAAGGCCAAGTAGGCCCGGGCCTAGGGCGGCAAGTTTTTTGGGGGCGGCAAATTGTGACAAAAAATTCGCTGATGATAACAAGAAATAAGTCAAAATGTAGTCAATATGATGGGTGCTGAGAAAGGGGCGGCTACAGGGCCTGGGGCCTAGGGCGGCAAAGATTGCAAATCCGCCACTGGCGTGTAATATAATTTATTATTAGTTTACTTTTAGATTATTCATTTCATTTTTTTTCATTTCATTTTTAGTTCATGTAAATGGTAGACAGATGTTTAGCATGTTTTATTTTATTACTTTTAGGGATAACAAATGTTAATGCACCTACAGAAAAAAGATAATAATAAGAAGAAAGAACTGTCTATGCATACTAGCTTAGCGCTTATTTTGCACACAGTTCTACCATCTCCCTCATGACTCTTGCTTGACATATATCTCTAATCCTAATAATATGTAACTTCCTTGTTGGCTCAAAGGTCAGAGAGCACTAAATTTTTGCAAAAACTTGTGCATACACCAATAATTGGTATTAGTTTGTCATAGTGGACTCCTTAGTGAGCAATGACAATCACTGGGCCAAAGCTTACAATTTTCTCACTCCACAGGTATCTTCATTGTCGGTGCTAAGCGCACTGCCTTCGGCACATTCGGTGGAGTCTTCAAGAACACATCAGCCACGGAACTGCAGACACATGCGTTCAATGCTGCATTAAAGGAGGCTGGTGTTGCCCCCACGCAGGTTGACTCAGTTGTGGTGGGACAGGTTATGTCGGTAAGTAAAAAAGATGACCTTTTATTGCTATGAACTTACCACTTAGTTGGCCTCGGCTGGGTGGAACTCGAGGAGGCCGCGCTGGACTGTGAAAAATGGAAATCCCTTCTGAGCACCCTATGTCCCCGATGAGGGATAACTGGATACCATCATCATCATCATGAACTTACATTAGAACATACTAGCAATAAATTCTTCCCCTCTGTTTTTTCGTGCATAGCATAATGTGAGTATTAGTGGTATTACTTATTAGCTTGTCAATTTTAATCCTTATGTAATTATCTTGAATATCATTGTTTTTAAACCTGTGCGTCGCAACCTCTCTCTCATCTCTAAACGGCCTATCTCCTTGGCTAGTAGCATCATTGTAGTAAATTGAGAGAATAATAAACAGGTTACAAACGAAAAGTTCATCCTGTCCAGTAGGGCTAGCACAGGACTGGCGCGACTGTATCTCGCCTGCGAGATAGTCTACCCTTCCCTTCCCTCTCTTATTAATGTTGTTAAAAAAGACGGGTTGTCTATCTCGCGGGCGAGAGACTGTCGCACCACTCCTGTGCTGGCCCTACAGGTTGCAAAATTAAAGATGAATAACACTGCCCTGTCATATAGTTAGAATTGTTTTTGTTTAGGCATCCCAAACTGACGGCATCTACACTCCCCGGCATGCGGCGCTCAAAGCCGGCATTCCTCAGGAGAAGCCCGCACTTGGCATCAACAGGCTATGTGGCTCTGGCTTCCAGTCCGTCGTGAACAGCGCCCAGGTACGCCAGGGTTAGTTTAATTAAGTCCTCGTATGCCCAGGGCCGTCTTAAACTATGTTGGGGCACCCTTGGGCACATAAGAATTTGGGACCCTTTCGGAAAGTAAAGAAAGCAAATTAAACTAACATTTTTCTACTATGATCTTCTATTTATTATGGGTAATCGAATATACTGTTACAGTTTGTCCTTCGGTATGGCTTATGGTAAAGACGGTACTGCGTATGCCGCCTGTCAGATTTGATCATTGAAAAAGTGACATTTAAAACGCTAGATTTCAATTCCCATGCACGGATCCGTGTCTAAGCATACGAAGGGTTAACGGACTGATTTACAAAATTGCAGAGTATGAAACTAAAAAAAAAATGTTGTTATCTAGATATTACTTTTCTAACTGTTATCAGAATGAGGTATTAGAACATGATTAAACTGATGAACTTGTTTATTACTAGACAATCTAATCTCTTATATTTAAAAAGCAATTACATAATTTATGAAACTATTTTTTGTACTTTGTACCTGTTGGAATGGGACTTGAAAATGAGTCAAAGGACACCACTCACCAGTGAGATTGTGAGATAAAACTTAAAACACAAACAACACTAACTAAACAGTAAACAACAAACATCACTATTCACTAATCTTTTGCCTCTTTTGAGGATAGAGACAAACACAGATACACGGATGACAAATATAAACTTATCACATATGCTTTTACGAGAAAACATATCTATGACATTTAAGTAATAATTGAGTTCTTCTACTACAGACTTATAAGGCGCACAATCTTAGTAATACCTGGTAATACTAACTTGTGGTGATTACTATTCATGATCATAAAGTTCGCAATGAAAAAAATACTGAGAAAGAAACAGCTTACAATTACAATTTGTTGTAACAACTTAAAATTACAATTAGGTAATCTAAATACAAACTATTCAAAAATAAAAGTACACTGAACTAAACTAAATCTAAAACTGTAAGTTCACAATTTATTTACCAGGACATCATAACCGGTGCAGCCAAGATCTCCCTCGCTGGCGGCGTAGAGAACATGTCACAAGCCCCGTTCGCGGTCCGCAACGTCCGCTTCGGCACCATGCTAGGCCAGTCCCACGTGTTTGAAGACACTCTGTGGGCTGGTCTGACGGATTCATACTGCGGACTGCCCATGGGCATGACTGCTGAGAAGCTTGGAGCGCAGTTTAAAGTTACCAGGGATGAGGTGGACAAATTCGCTTTGGAGTCACAGCAGAGGTGGAAAAAATGTAAGTTTAGTAAGTTTTGTTGGGCGCCAAGTTGAATTCTTTGTATGAGTCTAGGTTGAACTACTTCGGCACCATGCTAGGCCAGTCCCACGTGTTTGAAGACACTCTGTGGGCTGGTCTGACGGATTCATACTGCGGACTGCCCATGGGCATGACTGCTGAGAAGCTAGGAGCTCAGTTCAAGGTCACTAGAGATGAGGTGGACCAATTTGCTTTGGAGTTACAACAGAGGTGGAAGAAATGTAAGTTTAGTAACATTTGTTGGCCGCCATGTTGAATTCTTTGTATGAGTCTAGGTTAAACTATCTACTTCGGCACTATGCCTTCCAGGACACAGGGCTGGTCTGACTGACTCGTACTGCGGATTGCCCATGCGGACTGTCCGTCATTACTGGACCGATTTTGAAAATTCTTTTTTTTTGGTCATCAGCTAACGACGCGGGAGTGTTCAAGGCCGAGATCGAACCCGTGACCCTTACGGTGAAGCGCAAGGAGGTGAAGGTGGACACCGACGAGCACCCGCGCCCTCAGACCACCATCGAGGGTCTGAAGAAGTTGCCGCCCGTCTTCAAGAAGGAGGGCCTTGTCACTGCTGGCACTGCTTCTGTAAGTTGACATTTTTTGCGCCTTGAGTTCAGCAAGGATTCTAATGATATATCATACGGCTAAATCGTAACATAAGGCTATCAGAAGTTATGTTGGAATTTGGAATAAAGAACTCACTCTATTTTTAGGCAGTCGTGTAAAAAAAAATTAATTGATGAGTTTGACAAAAGATGAGTTTAATCAAATTTTCCATAATGATCCAGGATCTAGGAAGGAAAATGGGAATTACGTTCGTACGGAGTAGCGGTCGTCCACTAACCTCGTAACCTTTTTTTTCCTAGGGTATCAGCGACGGAGCCGGCGCCATTGTACTTGCTAGCGAGGAGGCCGCAAAGGGCCTAAAGCCCCTCGCTCGTCTCGTGGGCTGGTCCTACGTTGGCGTAGACCCTTCCATCATGGGCATCGGCCCTGTACCAGCTATTGAGAGTCTTCTCAAGGTCACAGGATTAACCCTTAACGATATCGACCTTGTTGAGGTAAGTAAAACCCTTCGCCACGCTTGTTTTTCTTGTGAAACCCTTCGGTCAGCCACAGAATAAATAATTGATTTAAATAAGCGATTTCTAATCTTCTTTTCGGTTATTAGAGTTTTCAAAATTCAAGTCATTCTCTTATCTGTGGTCGTCCACGCAAAGGGACGTCAAGTTGTGCCACTGCCAACCCTAATAATTGCTCGGTGCAATGCTGAGCCGAACGGGGCCGAGAATGGCCGATCGGAGGAGTGTCCCCCCACTGGCTTAGCTATTACTGGGCTGTTCGTCGTGGTAATTTCTGAACAATCTGAACATGTATGTTTTGAATCTTCAGCGCTATTAAAACGTTGTAATACTTTGACGGTATTCGCCACGGGTGGTTAACTTTGTTTAACACATTCACTGCCAAACAACCGCTACGTGAGTTCATTTCGTATTGGAAATGGGGCGATTGACTGAAAGTGTTAAGCGGAGAATTTATTCTATTTTTGATATTTATTTATGTTTGACCAGATCAACGAGGCGTTCTGCGCTCAGACCCTCTCCTGCGCCAAGGCCCTCAAGCTGGACCTCTCCAAGCTGAACGTGAACGGCGGAGCCACGGCCCTGGGACACCCTCTCGGAGCCTCCGGGTCCCGCATCACTGCGCACCTAGTACATGAACTCAAGTAAGTTCTTAGACCAGAGTTTTTTTGAAAGCTAATGTAGTAGTCGTTTTCTAGGTTTTCGGGGTGTTCAATTGCTAATAATTTACCTTTTTAGGGTTCCGTAGCCAAATGGCAAAAAACGGAACCCTTATGGATTCGTCATGTCTGTCTGTCTGTCTGTCCGTCCGTATGTCACAGCCCCTTTTTTCCGAAACTATAAGAACTATACTGGTGAAACTTGGTAAGTAGATGTATTCTGTGAACCGCATTAAGATTTTTTTGATGTAGGGCATTGTACCACCTCATTGGGAAATTAGGTACTCATACAAAGTCTTATTAGATAAGCGCTCAAATAAGTTTTTAGTCAGACTATTCAAGTATTCACACAGTTAGATGGCTACATAACCTTCCACCACTGTTTTCTTAAACCATTGCTAAAGTCCGGACTAATACTTGGTAGTCGATTTCAAGGTTTCCGATGTTCGGATGTGTTACCACCACATCGGAACATCGGAACTACCAGTACCTCACCTTTGATGAAGGATGTACCACCTCATTTTTGGAAATGAGATTTTTATACAAACTGATCCTCTCATAGCGTTGTTCATATGGGTGCTTGCCTGAAACCACCGTCAAATTACACGCCGTTGATGTTTGTCATTTTCTGTTCTTTTTTAGCGTTCCGTACCCAAAAGGTAAAACGGGACCCTATTACTAAGACTTCGCTGTCCGTCCGTCTGTCTGTCACCAGGCTGTATCTCACGAACCGTGATAGCTAGACAGTTGAAATTTTCACAGATGATGTATTTTTGTTGCCGCTATAACAACAAATACTAAAAACAGAATAAAATAAAGATTTAAGTGGGGCTCCCATACAGCAAACGTGATTTTTGACCAAAGTTAAGCAACGTCGGGAGTGGTCAGTACTTGGATGGGTGACCGTTTTCTTTTTGAATTTTTTTTCGTTTTTTTTTTTTTTGCTTTATGGTACGGAACCCTTCGTGCGCGAGTCCGACTCGCAATTGCCCGGTTTTTCTTTCTTTTTTTTTCTTTTTTCGTTGAAGTATGACCCCAGTCAATAAGATTTTTTCCCTTGTTTATGAAACTTTTTTCCCTTGTTTATTAAACTTATTTTTTCAGACGCCGCGGCCTCAAGCGCGGTATCGGCTCCGCTTGCATCGGCGGCGGACAGGGCATCGCACTCCTGGTCGAGACTGTCTAAACCCCACCGTGTTTCCTTGAGACTGATATAACCACCTAAGTGTAAGGCCTGAGTGGACGCCCGAGTTGGACTTGCAGCAGGGCGGGGCGGGGCGCGTGCATGTTAAACAAATGCAAACGTATAGGAGCGGCCTTAGTGCACGCTGCACAAATCACTTGTGAGCCCGACGCCACGCTGCACGCCCCGCCGAACGCTCCGCTCCGAGCGTCCACTCGGGCCTTACACTGTGGCCCAACATACAAAAAAAAAATCCTATTTAAAATTTGAAACTTGTAACAGTATAGTGGGAGAGTTTCGTTTGTTTTAAAAATCAATGAAACAATAGAACTCCTGCTTTATTTGGTTCATGTAAGGTTCTAATTACATTGCAACGGAGTGTACATTGTAATATACATTGGGCCTCACTAGGATAAGATATAAATCATTTTAATGCACTTTGAAAATACGGTAGTGCGAAAATTACCTACTTGTATTTGGTTACTTAAACTGAAATTATGTCTTGATATAAGTATACTATACTTTTAAGAATGAAGTAGGTTATAGTTATGTTATGTATACATGTATAATACTGCCTGTAAATGCAATTGTATATAAACGAAATCAGTGAAATCACAAAAGTCGTATTTTCATAAAGTAAATTAAGCTTTATTTTTAATACGCTGTTTTATGAGATTTGAAAATATTTGTATATTATTTTGAATTGTTATTGAGTTTATATACAAGTTTAATACATAACTAATAAATCAGCTATTTTTATATGCCTTGTTTTCTTTTATCTAAGTCATAATATTATTCTTTAGTTGTTTCTCTATCTTATTTATTATGATAATTAGTTATCTAAAAAATACATGTTTTCGATTTCATAACTATCATTATCAGATATAGGTTAGGTACACTAGAAACTAGAAAAATAGAATTTGTAGTGGGGTATAAAGTCCGAAAGACGAAATAATTATGATACCGTGTGACACATACTGCTTTTCACATCAACTCTGAGGAAAATAAATAAATCTTGTTGACAAAATCTGATGCTTAAAACAGATTATTTAAGCTAAAAAAATAATGTTGCAAAAAAATGAAAAAATAGTGTGCTAGAACAGAAAAGTGTTACTTTGATCCCTCCTAGCAGGGAAGAAAAAGCCTTTTTCCGAATAGGTGATGTGAAAAATAAATTATAGTACCACTACCGTACAGATGAGACACTTCCTACAAAACCGAAGTTTGAAAGCGAGTCAGGAATCATTATGTATGGTACTATCCCTTTCGGCTATTTAGGGTTGTCAAAATTCAAGTCATCTTCCTATCTGTGGTCGTGCACGCAAAGGGACGTCAAGTTGTGTCAACCCTAATAATTGCTCGGAGCAATGCTGAGCCGAACAGAGCCGAGAATGAGGAGTGTCCCCACTGCCCTAACCTAGCTAGGCTCACACAGGCTAAATAAATAGGTAACATGGTGAGGCGGATTGCCTCACGGCGCCCCTCGCTTACGGCACAGTATAATAAAGAGTACTATTGTATTGTATTGTAGTACGGGCGATTTTCCGCAACTCGACGTCTTGCGCCTATTTTGCGTGAAAGGGGGTGGGCTAGTCTTGCCAGCCCAGCTCCTCGAGGAATCCTATCAAACCTTTGATGTTGAGTAGGACCTCGGGGAGGTCTCTCGGGGATCCGAGATGTTTTGCCCTGTATGGGGCCAATCCGCTGCACTCCAGCACCACGTGAGAGGCTGTTTCTTCTTTCTCCATGCACCCACGGCATAGGGGACTGTCTGTGACACCTGTTATAAAAAGATGTTTGTTAAAAAGTCCATGACCTGTTATGACACTGGTTACCATACTCAGTCGAACCTTTCCTAGTTGAAGGAGCGTCCTTGTGAGCTTACCGTTCATGCTAGGCATGGCTTGCTTGGCCTGTCTGCATCCAGCTTGGTTCAGCCAGTGTTCTGTGTGTAGTTTCCCTGTACGTGCCAGCAGCATTGAGCGTACCTTACTAAACGGTATCGGGAGGATCGGTTCCGGGCCAATAGCCCCCGCACCCGATCCTTGTCTGGCGAGCTCGTCCGCGGCGTCGTTGCCTCGGGATCCACTGTGTCCTTTGATCCATTGTAAGGTGATCTTATTGTTCTGACATACCTCCATTAGTCGTTCGTGGCATTCGTGTATAAGTTTGGATGTGATTATATGGCTTTTTAGGGCCATTAAGACTGCTCTACTGTCGGAGAGTATGCGGATGGAGGATCCTACTACCTTCCTTGCAGTGATGGCAGCCGCCGCGTTAATAATGCCCATGCACTCAGCCTGGAATACCGAGTTATGGGCTCCTAGCGGAGTGGTGATTGACATGTTCAGGTCTTCTGAGAAGGTTCCAGAGCCTGATCCGCTGTCTGTTTTGGACCCATCAGTGAAGATTCTCAGCTCCCGGGGATTGAGTCCTTCGCAGTTGTCGTCCTCGAATAATTGTATTTTGTACCTTTTGTCAAAAATGGCTTGTTTGTGAGTTCGATCCGTGCCCGCCATGAGCACCGGAAACTCGCTGTATAACTTTTCCAGGCATGTTGTGTGAAGAGCTCCTGTGGTGTTAGACCATATATTGAGGGTTCGTAACCTTACCGCTGAGAGACTGGCCTCTTGTTGTATGTGTAAGTGCAGCGGTGAAAGGTTTAGCATGACCTCCATGGCTGCAGTCGGAGTGGACCTCGTGCAGCCAGTGGTGGCCGCGCATGCGAGCCTCTGGAGTCTTTGTAGCTTGTCTCGTACGTTGCCTAGGTTTGTTCTTGGCCACCAAACCAGAGCACCGTAACAGAGTAGGGGGCGGATTATGGTCTTATAGAGCCAAAGGGTAATTTTCGGGTTAAGTCCCCACCTCTTACCAATCAATCCTTCTGCACTGCCAGAAGATTACTCCCGCCTTGTCTATGCGTTTGTTGATGTGATTGTTCCAGTTGAGTTTACTGTCGAGAGTCAGCCCTAAGTACTTAACTTCATCGGTCAGCTGTAGCTCAGTCTGGATCTGGAAAAGTGTTGGTCTGGTAAAGTTGCCAAGTACCCTTTTATTGGTGAACATTACCATTTCTGTTTTGGTGGGGTTAACTGATAGGTCAAATTCTCTACACCAGCGTTCCACGATCCGAAGAGCTGCCTGGGTGAGGTCGCATACTGTACTGGCAAATTTCCCTGATATTAATATTGCCAGATCATCAGCGTAGCCTATTGTGTAGAAGTGTTCCTCGTTCAGTTTGGTTATGAGGTTGTTGACTACTAGGTTCCACAACAGAGGTGACAGAACTCCCCCTTGAGGGCATCCTCGCACCGCCGCTACGGCCTGCGGTTCACCTACATACCTTATTGTCCTTTGATTTAGCATGTTCATGATCCACTTTATTAGTCCGGGTTCAGCGCCGTGGCTTTCCAAGGCGTTCCCTATACTGGAAAAGTGAGTCTTGTCGAAAGCGCCCTCTATGTCAATGAATGTGCCGAGGCACATTTCTTCGCCATGGATGGCTCTCTCAATGCGGCTTACGACCATGTGTAGAGCCGACTCCGTAGATTTACCTGAGCTGTACGCGTGCTGGTTGTTGTGCATCGGTATGTTCTTTAGCGCTCGGTCCCTCAGGTCCCTGTCGCACATGCAGTATTTCCAATAAAGAGTACTAACTTACGGTGCCCCGGCGCCGCGGCACACAGTTTGAGAACCTTTTATCTCAACTAATCTCATTAAACTGTTGTTAGGCTTTTTATCATTTATTAGATTATATAACTTTATTTTATAGCTTTGTTTATTTTTACAAAAGATTAGATATTTCTTGGAAATTTCTAGGGCTACAGGTAGGTACCTGTAAATGGGGGTTTTCACTTAAAATAAAAGTGTTCCAATCACCAATCACTTAACTAGATGTCATCTACCTATATTACCCCTATTGGACTACCTAATTCAACATTTAAAGACCTTCGACGAAATGATAACAGTGCCATCTAATGAATTAAATCCTAATTAGATTAAGAATCATCAATTATGTATCACCAAGTATCATAATATGAATAATCACGAAACTTTTACGTACTTAGTCCCGTAATTTGGAATAAAGAACTCACTCTATTTTTAGGCAGTCGTGTAAAAAAAAATTAATTGATGAGTTTGACAAAAGATGAGTTTAATCAAATTTTCCATAATGATCCAGGATCTAGGAAGGAAAATGGGAATTACGTTCGTACGGAGTAGCGGTCGTCCACTAACCTCGTAACCTTTTTTTTCCTAGGGTATCAGCGACGGAGCCGGCGCCATTGTACTTGCTAGCGAGGAGGCCGCAAAGGGCCTAAAGCCCCTCGCTCGTCTCGTGGGCTGGTCCTACGTTGGCGTAGACCCTTCCATCATGGGCATCGGCCCTGTACCAGCTATTGAGAGTCTTCTCAAGGTCACAGGATTAACCCTTAACGATATCGACCTTGTTGAGGTAAGTAAAACCCTTCGCCACGCTTGTTTTTCTTGTGAAACCCTTCGGTCAGCCACAGAATAAATAATTGATTTAAATAAGCGATTTCTAATCTTCTTTTCGGTTATTAGAGTTTTCAAAATTCAAGTCATTCTCTTATCTGTGGTCGTCCACGCAAAGGGACGTCAAGTTGTGCCACTGCCAACCCTAATAATTGCTCGGTGCAATGCTGAGCCGAACGGGGCCGAGAATGGCCGATCGGAGGAGTGTCCCCCCACTGGCTTAGCTATTACTGGGCTGTTCGTCGTGGTAATTTCTGAACAATCTGAACATGTATGTTTTGAATCTTCAGCGCTATTAAAACGTTGTAATACTTTGACGGTATTCGCCACGGGTGGTTAACTTTGTTTAACACATTCACTGCCAAACAACCGCTACGTGAGTTCATTTCGTATTGGAAATGGGGCGATTGACTGAAAGTGTTAAGCGGAGAATTTATTCTATTTTTGATATTTATTTATGTTTGACCAGATCAACGAGGCGTTCTGCGCTCAGACCCTCTCCTGCGCCAAGGCCCTCAAGCTGGACCTCTCCAAGCTGAACGTGAACGGCGGAGCCACGGCCCTGGGACACCCTCTCGGAGCCTCCGGGTCCCGCATCACTGCGCACCTAGTACATGAACTCAAGTAAGTTCTTAGACCAGAGTTTTTTTGAAAGCTAATGTAGTAGTCGTTTTCTAGGTTTTCGGGGTGTTCAATTGCTAATAATTTACCTTTTTAGGGTTCCGTAGCCAAATGGCAAAAAACGGAACCCTTATGGATTCGTCATGTCTGTCTGTCTGTCTGTCCGTCCGTATGTCACAGCCCCTTTTTTCCGAAACTATAAGAACTATACTGGTGAAACTTGGTAAGTAGATGTATTCTGTGAACCGCATTAAGATTTTTTTGATGTAGGGCATTGTACCACCTCATTGGGAAATTAGGTACTCATACAAAGTCTTATTAGATAAGCGCTCAAATAAGTTTTTAGTCAGACTATTCAAGTATTCACACAGTTAGATGGCTACATAACCTTCCACCACTGTTTTCTTAAACCATTGCTAAAGTCCGGACTAATACTTGGTAGTCGATTTCAAGGTTTCCGATGTTCGGATGTGTTACCACCACATCGGAACATCGGAACTACCAGTACCTCACCTTTGATGAAGGATGTACCACCTCATTTTTGGAAATGAGATTTTTATACAAACTGATCCTCTCATAGCGTTGTTCATATGGGTGCTTGCCTGAAACCACCGTCAAATTACACGCCGTTGATGTTTGTCATTTTCTGTTCTTTTTTAGCGTTCCGTACCCAAAAGGTAAAACGGGACCCTATTACTAAGACTTCGCTGTCCGTCCGTCTGTCTGTCACCAGGCTGTATCTCACGAACCGTGATAGCTAGACAGTTGAAATTTTCACAGATGATGTATTTTTGTTGCCGCTATAACAACAAATACTAAAAACAGAATAAAATAAAGATTTAAGTGGGGCTCCCATACAGCAAACGTGATTTTTGACCAAAGTTAAGCAACGTCGGGAGTGGTCAGTACTTGGATGGGTGACCGTTTTCTTTTTGAATTTTTTTTCGTTTTTTTTTTTTTTGCTTTATGGTACGGAACCCTTCGTGCGCGAGTCCGACTCGCAATTGCCCGGTTTTTCTTTCTTTTTTTTTCTTTTTTCGTTGAAGTATGACCCCAGTCAATAAGATTTTTTCCCTTGTTTATGAAACTTTTTTCCCTTGTTTATTAAACTTATTTTTTCAGACGCCGCGGCCTCAAGCGCGGTATCGGCTCCGCTTGCATCGGCGGCGGACAGGGCATCGCACTCCTGGTCGAGACTGTCTAAACCCCACCGTGTTTCCTTGAGACTGATATAACCACCTAAGTGTAAGGCCTGAGTGGACGCCCGAGTTGGACTTGCAGCAGGGCGGGGCGGGGCGCGTGCATGTTAAACAAATGCAAACGTATAGGAGCGGCCTTAGTGCACGCTGCACAAATCACTTGTGAGCCCGACGCCACGCTGCACGCCCCGCCGAACGCTCCGCTCCGAGCGTCCACTCGGGCCTTACACTGTGGCCCAACATACAAAAAAAAAATCCTATTTAAAATTTGAAACTTGTAACAGTATAGTGGGAGAGTTTCGTTTGTTTTAAAAATCAATGAAACAATAGAACTCCTGCTTTATTTGGTTCATGTAAGGTTCTAATTACATTGCAACGGAGTGTACATTGTAATATACATTGGGCCTCACTAGGATAAGATATAAATCATTTTAATGCACTTTGAAAATACGGTAGTGCGAAAATTACCTACTTGTATTTGGTTACTTAAACTGAAATTATGTCTTGATATAAGTATACTATACTTTTAAGAATGAAGTAGGTTATAGTTATGTTATGTATACATGTATAATACTGCCTGTAAATGCAATTGTATATAAACGAAATCAGTGAAATCACAAAAGTCGTATTTTCATAAAGTAAATTAAGCTTTATTTTTAATACGCTGTTTTATGAGATTTGAAAATATTTGTATATTATTTTGAATTGTTATTGAGTTTATATACAAGTTTAATACATAACTAATAAATCAGCTATTTTTATATGCCTTGTTTTCTTTTATCTAAGTCATAATATTATTCTTTAGTTGTTTCTCTATCTTATTTATTATGATAATTAGTTATCTAAAAAATACATGTTTTCGATTTCATAACTATCATTATCAGATATAGGTTAGGTACACTAGAAACTAGAAAAATAGAATTTGTAGTGGGGTATAAAGTCCGAAAGACGAAATAATTATGATACCGTGTGACACATACTGCTTTTCACATCAACTCTGAGGAAAATAAATAAATCTTGTTGACAAAATCTGATGCTTAAAACAGATTATTTAAGCTAAAAAAATAATGTTGCAAAAAAATGAAAAAATAGTGTGCTAGAACAGAAAAGTGTTACTTTGATCCCTCCTAGCAGGGAAGAAAAAGCCTTTTTCCGAATAGGTGATGTGAAAAATAAATTATAGTACCACTACCGTACAGATGAGACACTTCCTACAAAACCGAAGTTTGAAAGCGAGTCAGGAATCATTATGTATGGTACTATCCCTTTCGGCTATTTAGGGTTGTCAAAATTCAAGTCATCTTCCTATCTGTGGTCGTGCACGCAAAGGGACGTCAAGTTGTGTCAACCCTAATAATTGCTCGGAGCAATGCTGAGCCGAACAGAGCCGAGAATGAGGAGTGTCCCCACTGCCCTAACCTAGCTAGGCTCACACAGGCTAAATAAATAGGTAACATGGTGAGGCGGATTGCCTCACGGCGCCCCTCGCTTACGGCACAGTATAATAAAGAGTACTATTGTATTGTATTGTAGTACGGGCGATTTTCCGCAACTCGACGTCTTGCGCCTATTTTGCGTGAAAGGGGGTGGGCTAGTCTTGCCAGCCCAGCTCCTCGAGGAATCCTATCAAACCTTTGATGTTGAGTAGGACCTCGGGGAGGTCTCTCGGGGATCCGAGATGTTTTGCCCTGTATGGGGCCAATCCGCTGCACTCCAGCACCACGTGAGAGGCTGTTTCTTCTTTCTCCATGCACCCACGGCATAGGGGACTGTCTGTGACACCTGTTATAAAAAGATGTTTGTTAAAAAGTCCATGACCTGTTATGACACTGGTTACCATACTCAGTCGAACCTTTCCTAGTTGAAGGAGCGTCCTTGTGAGCTTACCGTTCATGCTAGGCATGGCTTGCTTGGCCTGTCTGCATCCAGCTTGGTTCAGCCAGTGTTCTGTGTGTAGTTTCCCTGTACGTGCCAGCAGCATTGAGCGTACCTTACTAAACGGTATCGGGAGGATCGGTTCCGGGCCAATAGCCCCCGCACCCGATCCTTGTCTGGCGAGCTCGTCCGCGGCGTCGTTGCCTCGGGATCCACTGTGTCCTTTGATCCATTGTAAGGTGATCTTATTGTTCTGACATACCTCCATTAGTCGTTCGTGGCATTCGTGTATAAGTTTGGATGTGATTATATGGCTTTTTAGGGCCATTAAGACTGCTCTACTGTCGGAGAGTATGCGGATGGAGGATCCTACTACCTTCCTTGCAGTGATGGCAGCCGCCGCGTTAATAATGCCCATGCACTCAGCCTGGAATACCGAGTTATGGGCTCCTAGCGGAGTGGTGATTGACATGTTCAGGTCTTCTGAGAAGGTTCCAGAGCCTGATCCGCTGTCTGTTTTGGACCCATCAGTGAAGATTCTCAGCTCCCGGGGATTGAGTCCTTCGCAGTTGTCGTCCTCGAATAATTGTATTTTGTACCTTTTGTCAAAAATGGCTTGTTTGTGAGTTCGATCCGTGCCCGCCATGAGCACCGGAAACTCGCTGTATAACTTTTCCAGGCATGTTGTGTGAAGAGCTCCTGTGGTGTTAGACCATATATTGAGGGTTCGTAACCTTACCGCTGAGAGACTGGCCTCTTGTTGTATGTGTAAGTGCAGCGGTGAAAGGTTTAGCATGACCTCCATGGCTGCAGTCGGAGTGGACCTCGTGCAGCCAGTGGTGGCCGCGCATGCGAGCCTCTGGAGTCTTTGTAGCTTGTCTCGTACGTTGCCTAGGTTTGTTCTTGGCCACCAAACCAGAGCACCGTAACAGAGTAGGGGGCGGATTATGGTCTTATAGAGCCAAAGGGTAATTTTCGGGTTAAGTCCCCACCTCTTACCAATCAATCCTTCTGCACTGCCAGAAGATTACTCCCGCCTTGTCTATGCGTTTGTTGATGTGATTGTTCCAGTTGAGTTTACTGTCGAGAGTCAGCCCTAAGTACTTAACTTCATCGGTCAGCTGTAGCTCAGTCTGGATCTGGAAAAGTGTTGGTCTGGTAAAGTTGCCAAGTACCCTTTTATTGGTGAACATTACCATTTCTGTTTTGGTGGGGTTAACTGATAGGTCAAATTCTCTACACCAGCGTTCCACGATCCGAAGAGCTGCCTGGGTGAGGTCGCATACTGTACTGGCAAATTTCCCTGATATTAATATTGCCAGATCATCAGCGTAGCCTATTGTGTAGAAGTGTTCCTCGTTCAGTTTGGTTATGAGGTTGTTGACTACTAGGTTCCACAACAGAGGTGACAGAACTCCCCCTTGAGGGCATCCTCGCACCGCCGCTACGGCCTGCGGTTCACCTACATACCTTATTGTCCTTTGATTTAGCATGTTCATGATCCACTTTATTAGTCCGGGTTCAGCGCCGTGGCTTTCCAAGGCGTTCCCTATACTGGAAAAGTGAGTCTTGTCGAAAGCGCCCTCTATGTCAATGAATGTGCCGAGGCACATTTCTTCGCCATGGATGGCTCTCTCAATGCGGCTTACGACCATGTGTAGAGCCGACTCCGTAGATTTACCTGAGCTGTACGCGTGCTGGTTGTTGTGCATCGGTATGTTCTTTAGCGCTCGGTCCCTCAGGTCCCTGTCGCACATGCAGTATTTCCAATAAAGAGTACTAACTTACGGTGCCCCGGCGCCGCGGCACACAGTTTGAGAACCTTTTATCTCAACTAATCTCATTAAACTGTTGTTAGGCTTTTTATCATTTATTAGATTATATAACTTTATTTTATAGCTTTGTTTATTTTTACAAAAGATTAGATATTTCTTGGAAATTTCTAGGGCTACAGGTAGGTACCTGTAAATGGGGGTTTTCACTTAAAATAAAAGTGTTCCAATCACCAATCACTTAACTAGATGTCATCTACCTATATTACCCCTATTGGACTACCTAATTCAACATTTAAAGACCTTCGACGAAATGATAACAGTGCCATCTAATGAATTAAATCCTAATTAGATTAAGAATCATCAATTATGTATCACCAAGTATCATAATATGAATAATCACGAAACTTTTACGTAAGTAAAAAAAACCGGGCAAGTGCGAGTCGGACAGGAAAAAAAATGCAAAAAGGAAACGGTCACCCATCCAAGTAGGTACTGACCACGCCCGACGTTGCTTAACTTTGGTCAAAAATCACGTTTGCTGTATGGGAGCTCCATTTAAATCTTTATTTTATTCTGTTTTTAGTATTTGTTGTTATAGCGGCAACAGAAATACATCATCTGTGAAAATTTCAACTGTCTAGCCTAGCTATCACGGTTCGTGAGATACAGCCTGGTGACAGACAGACGGACAGACGGACGGACGGACAGCGAAGTCTTAGTAATAGGGTCCCGTTTTACCCTTTGGGTACGGAACCCTAAAAACAGGAATCAAATTGTCTAAGGCGTAATAATTGGAAATAATTGTACTTCGTGTGCACAAACACAAACCGCCTTTCATCCAATACATATACGAGTAGGTATATACGTCTCCGTTCCTTAGGGGTCATCCATTAATTACATCACACGTTTAGGGGGAGGGAGGGGTCAAGAAAATGTGACATGGGGGAGGGGGGAGACACAAACTTTGTGACGTCACTTTAACTTCATCAGTAACCGAAAATTTATTTAAATTATTTTATTGTTGTACTTTTAAATAACAAGATTTTAAAACGATAATCGTTTTTATTCGTTTAATTTTCTTTCCTAAGCAGTTTTGGGTTATAAAATTACTAATATTTATATCGTCAAAAATATTATGATAAAATATTAATAATTCTTAGGTAATTACTTAATTCGATTTGGCGATTTCGTAGAAAAAATGTGACGTCACACTACGGGGGAGGGGTTTGTCAAATGTGACCAAGTGTGACCAGGGGGGGGGAAGGGTCAAAAAACCTAGAAATTCGTGTGACGTAATTAATGGATGACCCCTTAGGGGGTAAAAAGGTTCGGAATCCTGAACTTAGATCAAACTAAAAATGTTGACTCCTAGAACCATTAGGTAAATAACCGCTGAAATATGCTTACTACATGCAAACAAAACAAGTCACATCATAGCTCGCTACAAAAGTACAAAGTCAAGATATATCTAAGATACGAGTCAGGTATAGTTCGTTTTTTTTAGCATTAGAAAGAACTTCGCAGAAGTAAGCTTGTGGTTCCAAATCCGGCACTTTTAGCGGGAATAATTTGAAGTAAATTATATGTATTGACCATGCTACATTAGATCATTCAATAATTATTAACAATTAAAGAGCCTGATAAAAACTGCACGCTTGCTTCTGTGGAGTTCTTTCTAATGCTAAAAAAACGAACTATAGTCAGACGCAATGGCCGACTGCTGCGACCGAATGATAATAAACTTACCTACCTATATTGTTTATCATAATCGGTGCGGACCGGTTTGAAGACAGACGTGTACGAAATGGCAGTGGCAATCAACAGAGGTACGTAAATATAGGTATAATATGAAATTAACTACTGCAATTTGCTTCGTTTATTTAAATTTGTAACGATTTTTACTAGTTATGTTAACCTCACGACTTGGGGATCTTACGTGCTTTTTAGTCTTCCGTGCAAAACTTTGTTCACGGAAAACTTATGGGATCACTTCGATCTTGCAAATCAGTTATTCATAGAGTTAGACCAAGATGTCTGCAGCGATTTTGACGCGCGTGTGTGTGTGTGTGTGTGTGTGTGTGTGTGAGCGATTTTGACTGTGCAAGTGTTATTTTAAAGGTCAAACTTCTATGAAAGTATGACTTACCTATATGTAGGTAAAGAACACTTGACACCAAAGACTGTGCTTTGCTGCCAAAATCGTTGCATATTGCAGAGTTATCTTGGTCTTACTCTAGTGATTTTATTGTTATTTTATGAATAGTCGTGACAAATAACCTACATATACGCTCTGAAAAAAGTACTTTCAAAATAATGATGCTGATTCCTCAAAAAGGTGGACATTGTAATGTGGACTTTGTTATCTAAGGCTTAAGGTGGTTACTTCATTGTTGTAATGTCGGTATCATCTATTGGCCTTGACTACATGCATGCTGTTTACAACCGCGGTCAATGTCCGATGAGATATCACTTTTATAACTTTATCGAATTGGAAATTTGGACTTAAAACTAAATTCCATGATCTTATCAATTTAATCATAATAAATTCTTAGGTCGGTTACATAAGTTCATAACGCTATAATCTACTCATAAGGATGACAAAATCGATACGGAGATAAAATCGAGGTCCAAATTTAACAGTGTAGATGGCGCTGTACCATCCCTTACGATAATGGGTTCTACAAACCTACTATTGCCATACAGCGCCATCTAGTTCAGCTGTCAAGTACAGTAAAACGATATTTTTAGGCTTGACACTTCTTCTATGATCAATAACTCTGTATCATCTTTAATTACCTTATATTGTACATATTCCAGTTTGTCTAACCTTATTTATTTATTTATTTATGCACTATTCCAGGAATTTTCATCGTAGGGGCGAAGCGCACGCCATTCGGTCGCTTTGGCGGTAAACTGCGAGATGTCCAACCATCAGATCTACTGGCGACTGCTGCCAAAGACGCTTTCAAAGCGGGCGGCGTCGCACCATCCATCGTTGACACTGTCAACATCGGACAAGTCAATGTGGTAAGTAGCATCAACCAATCATTGGGATTTAAATTGTTTCCTAGTTGGATAGATGGCAGCACCATCTCGCTATACCGTAATCCAGAGGAGAGGTGCAAGCACATACTTCTCGCTCTTATACTCTGTACCTTTAGGTATTTAAATAAAAGTAAACAAAATCTACCCTCAAATGGCTCCTTAAACCAGTTGAGGGTAGATGAAAACATTACATGATCAAATAATGTAGGTTAAAGTCAGGTCATTCAGTGACTGATTCAGGCGGTTTTGTATTTGGTTGGTTAACCAATAAATGTTATATTAACTACCCGAAAATGTACAAATTGTTTGTTTACTTTTATTTAAATACCTAAAGATACAGAGCATAGAGTTGGAGGCGGCTAAGTAGCCTTTCAAAGATAGCAAGGGTACCGGCGTGGCCGGATGGTCTCCAGTGGTCAGGACTCAGGACGTTATGGCTCCTCTACTCGATGGGCCAGCGCCGGCCACTCCAAGGGACGCAGCCATGCGGTAGAATGAGATAGCGATATCACTTGCTCCCTCTAACGCATAAATGCGTCCCTTGGAGTGGCTGGCGTTGGCCCATCGTGTAGAGCAGCCATTAGCAGCGCTGAAGACGCTTTGGAAGAAGCCGGTTCGATTCCGGCCTCGGCCACAGATGGACTTGGTCACTTTTTTTAGTGTATGACAGTTGACATCTATTTCAGTTTATTGCAGTCAATGCGGTATTATGGTAAGTAAAATCTTCCCTGGTTTGTGGTGTATAGAACCGTTGTAGTTTTTGACATTTATAAGTAACTGCTTATGCCTAAACAGAAAAATAACTTTAAAGACTTTTCTCTTTCAAGACTTACCCCAAACCCCAACACGTGATGAGAAATAGGATTAAATTATTCTTCTAACGGTCCAACTAAGGCGGTCTTGACATTGGACAAACCAAATGAAACTTGTTGTTTCAGCTAGGTGGGTCTTCAGACGGCGGTTTAGCGCCTCGTCACGCGGCTCTAAAGTCCGGAGTCCCACAGGAGACGCCAGCACTTGGTATCAACAGGCTCTGTGGTTCAGGCTTCCAGGCTATCGTCAATAGTGCACAGGTAATTCAGAAATCAGAATATGCAGATCTTTAAATACTCTCTAAAAATCTCTAAATGTTTGTAAATAGGCAGTTATCTTACGATCTACCCTTTTTCTGATATTAAGTACTCTTCCACGCGACGCCCCGATGTCAACGTAGATAATGTAGTAGTACCATGTATTTAACCGAGCATCACATTTTATGGGAAGACCAGAAACCGAGGTCTCAGAAGGTTTCGGTGAATGCCTAACGGCAGACCCGCTGAAGAAGAAAAGGCCGGCCGAAGAGTAAACTAGTTAACACTAAGTTTACTCTTCGCCCTGCCACTTTGGCTGTGAACTCAGGCACATACTTTGCAAGTGTTTAGTATGATCCGCATGTCCCACTTCTCACTCAGGTCGTACCTACACATACTTTAACAAGCACGTTTGTTTCTAATTTCACATGATAATTTCAGGACATCCTAACAGGCGCGGCGCAGGTCTCTCTTGCCGGTGGCACAGAGAACATGTCTGCCGTCCCCTACGTCGTTCGCAACGTCCGCTTCGGTACAGCCTTGGGCCAAAAAATAGACTTCGAAGACTCACTACAGAGGGGCTCCTTGGACACACAGTGCAACTTCACCATGCCTGAAACGGCAGAGAATTTAGCTGAGCGATACAAGCTTCAGCGAAGTGAGGTTGATGCCTTCGCGCTGCAATCGCAACAGAGGTGGAAGGCTGGTGAGGATCTCTCTCTTGCTTTATATTTAATAGTTTTTGTTTTGTTCGTCGGGAAAAGTCTGAAAGACTAGGAGAGAGAGGAAAAATAGCAAACAAAAGCCTAGTACGAGTAAGTTATTTTTTCCGGTTAACTTCTTTGCGCTTTGCACTGGCCAATTTGGCGCTTTTAAACCAAAGACAATTTAAACCAAAAGTAGGAAGATATCTTATACTGTGTAAAAAGTCGCAGAAGTACATTATTTACAGAACCATTAATTCTTTCGCATCACAGTTCCACCAGCTTTGGAAGCTGCTCTTATTCTTATTCTTACTGATTTAGCAATCACTTGAAAACCGAAAGCGATATTCAAAACCCCTCTTTCTATATCCAGCCTTCGACAACGGCGTGTTCAACGAAGAAATGTCCCCAGTGACTGTAAAGGTCAAGAAACAGGACGTGGTCGTATCTGTTGATGAGCATCCTCGGCCGCAGACCACGGCTGAGGACCTGGCGAGACTACCTGTGCTGTTCCGCAAGGGGGGTGTGGTCACTGCTGGGAATTCCTCGGTAAGAAGCAGAGTATGGTGAAATGTTATGATAGTAGGTACATAAGCATCCACACCGACAGATCACTGTCGAAGATCTTCGGTAAACTGAGGGCCTACCGCGAACCACGTTCGACATGTCGCCTCTCTGTCGCACTTGTAAATTCTTACGTAAGTGTGACAGGGAGGCAACACGTCGAACTCTCGATTGGAGTCCTCCATGGGTCACAAAAAGTTTTCCATGTGTCTCTTGTTCCACATGGTATTTCTGTTTTTGTTGATCGTAGACAATTAGCAGTGATTCTTCGTTCGGGGTCTATAAATTATTGACATTCGCAGTTTATACCTACAATGGGGTTGGCAACTGTTAAAGGTTTGCATAGATGGCGCCATCATAGCATGCCCCTTTTCTATGAGTTTTGGCTTAAGGGCTGGCATTAAGGGCGTAAATAACCACAAAAAAATTGGACACAATTCTAGGGATGGACAGGGCAGCAAGCTATGCTGGCGCCATCTGCTAAATACTTCGACCGGCCAACCCCATTTAGAAAGAAAGTAACAAATTGATGAAAAAAGTTCTGACATCTCTCTTTCTTCCAATAGGGTGTGAACGACGGAGCCGGCGCCATCATTCTAGCCAACGAGGAAGCGGTCTCGAAGCACAGCCTAAAGCCAATAGCCCGTCTGCTCGGCTGGTCCTTCGTTGGTGTGGACCCCAGCGTCATGGGCATTGGACCTGTGCCAGCCATCCAGAGTCTGCTGGCCGTTAACAAGCTCAGCTTGAAGGATATTGACCTCATTGAAGTAAGTTTAAAAAAGGCCCACAGATTACCAGTTCGTCGGACGATATCAGCCTGTCAGTTGTTCGGAAGTTTCAGAATTGTCATCTTTTGCGTTTAACACTATGAATATAAGAAGCAGGGATACTGCCATATCCTCAAATTTTGGAGGTAAATTGGAGAAAAATATTATTATAATTTTCACGAAGAAACCATTTATTTCATCAACAGATCAACGAGGCATTCGCAGCACAAACCCTGGCCTGCGTTAAGGAGCTGGGCATAGACCAGAGCAAACTGAACGTGAACGGGGGCGCCGTGGCGCTCGGGCACCCGGTCGGCGCCTCGGGCGCCAGGATCACTGCGCATCTAGCTTACGAACTGAGGTAATGTGTTTATTAGAGAAATCAGTAGGCGGATGAACGGAGTTATCCACGTGACGCATTTGGCACTATTTTTAACAACGCGAGATTGAAAGAGACAGTGCCAATATAAAGGGGCTCACAGATTACCAGTTCGCCGGACGACATCAGCCTGTTAGTTGTTCGGTGCTGTCAAATTTTGCGTTTAACTGACAGGCTGATATAGCAAGAACATAATATTTATGCAGAACACAAATATAGGCGCAAAGGGGCTTGAGCACCAGAGGGCGCCACGGATGTCAAGATCACCGTACATCCAGGGCAGTAATCATACTGATTTAGATACCAATAATAGCATTAATCATCAGTATTTTGGTGCATCAAAAACAACGCGGGTCGCGTTCCGGTGAACATGTGCGATTGCAAAGCCGTGGTGAGGCCAAATAAAAACGACAACGCACGGCGTAAAAAGTACGAAAAATGTATAAATTCGTAGGCCATAATATTAATATTTTATGTCGCATATGTCAACCCTCAAATAATAAGGCCAATAGCACCAGGCAGTGGTAAAAGGTGGAAAAAAAATCCCAGTAGTTACCACTGGTAAGAACTTGGTGGCAACTAGTGGGAATAACCCCCAAGAGAGGGCACATAGACAATTTAATCAATTTTTTTTAATTTTTTTAGGCGCCGTGGACTAAAGAGAGGCATCGGATCGGCTTGCATCGGCGGTGGACAGGGCATCGCTTTATTGTTAGAAACTGTTTGAAAAAGTTTTGATCAAATGTATAGATTTCATATTGGCAATAACAATAACTCAATAATGAATCCAGTTTTGTCGCCTAATTGTTAATTAATCTGTAGACCTATTTGTATTACAATATTTTTTATGTCACAAAGATTATATTTTAAAAATACCAGAGAAAATGATTATGTCAATCATTATCATTAAATATAATGAAAAATAAATAAGTAACCGTTAGGTACTTATATTTACGCTTATTTATGGCTTTTCCACAGAACAATATTTTAACTACCTAAACCAAAAATAAACATTAATTTTAGTATTTCGGAGATGTATAGGTATTATTTTGTAAATAAATATTTTTTTTTACATGTTGTCTTATTTTATTTCATTAAGTACTTATAATATCCCAATTCAAAAGAATCGTTATGCACACTCCATCGGCGTTAGTTCTGTCCTTTCCATTTTTAATTTTGTTTCATAAGTAATATTATAGACCAAACTTCTATTATAAAATCATAATGTATTAAAGAATACTTGCTCAGTCTATGCCATCAAAATCGCTGCCGAGTTATCTTGGTCTAACTCTAACGTCACAGTTTTACAAGATAAATAGAAATGACCTTGTAGCATGCTTTATATTAATTGATAACCAAAGTGTGAGTTTATGCAGGTCAGTTTCTCGTGAAAATTAAAACGATTGAAAAACACATTGTAACCTTTGTACCAATAAATTATAAAAATAGACGTCTACAAGTACAGATTAATATGTAGGTATGTATACATATAAAAACATTATTAACGTAGGTATTAGGTATAGTTGGTCAAGCAGATCTTGTCAGTAGAAAAAGGCGGCAAATTTGAAAAATGTATGCGGGAAGGGATATCGTCTCATAGAAAATTTGAATTTCGCGCCTTTTTCTACTGACAAGATTTGCTTGACCATCTTTAGTAATAGGTGAGTAGGTACCTATAGTCTTACTTCATTTGGCGTAACGTAACCAAATAATTCTAAGCAAATAAAATGTGTAAACATTTCATATTCATGAGTCTATTATCGCGGAAATAGTAACTAGTAAGTACTGCTACTGATAAAATAAATCATTTCGACGCGCAGCTATCCACCCGGATCGACCGTTGTTTTTCCAGTCAGATAACATTGTTTACGAACTAGCTACCATCTTTTATTTGCGGGGGGCGAAACTTGGAACTACAATAATTGTAAGCAATCTTCAAGTGTGGCGGAGAAGGCATCGCTACGGGCGACCGCAAATAAGTTTGTTCTAAATTTAAAATGGCGCTGAGAACTAAAGGTACGTTTTGTTATTGTAGTCGATTTATTTAATTATTATTGTTTTATGGTTCATTAGGATGACATAACTTTAGTTAAATTACATTTATTTATTACGAGTGAAGTGTATACGTAGATATCTATGAACATAATGTTTGTTAAGTACCTACTAATGTGTTTTGTTATAAACTTTTTTCTATAGAAGAATGTTTTTGGCAGTATTCATGAGTACTATTGTCCTTGGTTGGATGTTGTATGCGGAATTAATAGACATGAGCCTATTGAATAACGTTTATTTACATTATGTAAATCAAACTCGTATAATGTTAATTATCCTTTTAATTCGTACAGGTGTATTCATAGTTGGCGCGAAAAGAACGCCATTTTGTAGTTATGGCGGGCCTTTTAGAGAGATGCCAGCTTCGCACATTTTCGCGTCTGCGGCAAAAGCAGCAATTATGTCAGCAAATATCGATCCTAATGCCATTGACAATACTGTCGTTGGAAACGTTAATTTTGTAAGTTTTATATTTTTGTTTTGATGATTGAAGTTCAACTAAGATAAGGGCGCGTTTACACGGTTTACATCAACTGACTGTCATAGTCGACTTCACAGCCGGGCTAGCACATGATTGGCACGACAGTCTTCTAACTGTATTATTTAAAGGACGGATTAGTCTATCTAACGGGCGAGATACTGTCGCGCCCCTCCTGTGCTAGGCCTACAGACCCTTACCTTTCTGGATAGATCTGAAGACTAGATGGCGCACTTGCCTAAGAAACCCTGTCACCGCAAAAGTGCCGAGAGAAGGGATCATCCATTAATTATGTCACACGAATTTCTAGGTTTTTTGACCCCTCCCCCCTCCTTGTCACACTTGGTCACATTTTGCAAATCCCTCCCCACCTGGTGTGACGTCACATTTTAGGCAATTTTGTTTTCAACGAAATCGGCTATAAGTACTAACTCGGACACTCGGCATTATATTTTTAATAAAAAAATATTTTTGGTACTTAATAGAAATATTTGTAATTTTTAACACAAAACCAATTAGGAACGAAAATTGCCTACTTCCAAAACCTCATTATTTAAATGTACAGCGAATAAAAACATATAAATTAATTTTCAGTTATTGATGCATAGTGATGAAGTTAAAATTAGTGTCCGACCGAAACATGTTTTTTTGCCGAAACCGAAACCGAATGTTCGGCTTTGGCTCTAGTTTCGGCCGAAACCGAAACCGAAACTTTTGTAGACTTGTTAAAATCGTTGAAAAAATGTCATAAAACCACTTTTTTACACATATTATGGGGCTGTCAACACCCAATATCCTTGAAATGGATGTTACTTAAGCAGTTTTTTTAAGAAAATTACTAGAGTTAGACCAAGATAAATCTGCAACGATTTTGATAACACACGCAGTGCAAGTGTTATTTTAAACGTCAAAACTATGACGTATAAATAAAATTTGCACTAGTTGCACTGCGTATGCTATCAAAATCATTGCAGAATTTTCTTGGTCTAACTCTATTCATTCACCAGTCAAGTTAACATGTAGATACAGGGTCATCCAAAAAACCAACTAAAAACGCGAGCGCGAAATTTTTTGTTGACAATATCGCAAGGCCGGGTACCAATCTTCACCTGGGCCTAAAAGTCCGAAGTACCCCAGTGAGGCGAACTTTCATGCGAAGTCAAAGCCGTGCTTCAGGCTTCAGGATAAGTAGGTAGCACAGACTCCAACCAATGTCCATTGTATTAAAAAGCGAGACCGCAGGCCGAGCATGGCGCAGCGAGGCCAAAGGCTAAGCTGACGTAGAGGACATGTGGAACACAAACCAATAGTAAATTGAGGTAAAATCACTCATTCGTTCCGATACAATTAGACAGTGTGCGCGTTATAGGTATTGACAGCCTCTTAAGACTGCGTCGACGGTCCAGTGACCGTCGACGCCGACGTCGACGGTGTTTTATAATAAACCAATTAATTTCTGTACCTATACATGAATCAGTATAATATGTAGGTATTAATATTGTTGTCCTACTTATTCCCCAACTTTTGGTCTTATTCCGAAGTACCATTTCGTAACGTATTCCCCAACTTTTGATCGTATTCCGAAGTACCATTTCGTAAGTTTCGGCCCGGCCGAAAGGTTCGGCCGTTTTTTGGCCGAAACCGAAACTACAGCCGAAACATGATTATTTGGCCGAAACTGGCCGAAACCGAACCTTCGGTCGGACACTAGTTAAAATGAGGTCACAATGTTTGTGACTCTCCCCTCCCCCATGTCACATTTTCTTGACCCCCTCCCCCCCTAAACGTGTGACGTAATTAATGGATGACCCCGAAGCATAAATATTTAACATTTCTGTCCTACACTTGCCTGACTTGCTTATACCTACGTATAAAGTTAGACTAAGATAAGTCTGCAACCATTTTGATAGCACACGCAGTGCAAGTGTTATTTAAACGTCATAAATGCCATATAATTATGACGTTTAATAACACTTACATTGCGTGTGTGTGTGCTATCAAAATCGTTGCAGACTTCTCTTGGTCGAACTCTAGTCACTTAAATTCACTTAATACAGACACTACAATAGAAGACATTGGCTGGTAAATACGCCCCTGCCTCTTTGGCTTGTGTTCTAAACTTCTCCCATTTTCAGTTGAGCCAATGCGACGGCGGAAAGACCGCAAGATACTGTGGCCTGTATTCAGGAGTGCCAATACACAAGCCAGCTTTAGGAGTCAGCAAATCTTGCGGGACTGGTCTTCAGGCCATTATTACGAGTGCTTTGGTAATTTCTCTTCTTGTATTAAACGTACCCCCTTATTCATAAACGTCTACTAAAGTTGACAAGCCGATAAAAATCGCTTGTCCCTTTCCATCATACCATACGTCGGGAAGGGACAAACGATGATTATCGGCCTGTCAACTTTAGTAAACCTTTATGAAATAAGGGGGATAGAAGACATCGGCTTGTTTGTTCAGTTGACATTGAATTCTAGGTTCACATGTATAAATAACAGTTGCACAGTCTGTGTTGTCAAAATCGTTGCAGTTATCTTGGTGTAACTCTGTCATCTCGGTTGAAATAGGAAAATATTTCAGCCTTGTATTAGTTGACGACATCACTTATTTCCGTTTATATCATGCTCGGCCGGCAGTTCCCATTTCCAGATATTAGTAGCAGTGGAGGTTTGGTATACCATGTTCTGTTGTAATAATACTTAATGATGTATATTTTCCAAATTCAGTAGCATTTTTTTTCAGGATATCTTAACAGGTTCAGCAAAATTATCCCTAACAGGCGGGACAGAAAACATGTCCTCTCTCCCCCTCTTAGTCCGGAACATCCGCTTTGGTACTTCTTTAGGAGCATCATATAAACTAGAAGAGTACATAACTGAACAGTACTTGGATTCCAACGTAGGGTTGACACTGCAGCAGATGGCTGAAGAGGTGGGGAAGAGCTGCGGAGTATCGAGGGCCGAGGCGGATGAGTTTGCTCTACAGAGCCATTTGAAATGGAAGGCAGGTGATTATTTTTGTGCATAATCTATGCCTGATTCTGGACTCGTGAATCTCTTGATATTATTTGGTCGTGTAATGATTTCTTTTAGCCTCAATTGGCTTAAGGAGCCATTTGAGGGTAGATTATGTTTACTTTTATTTAAATACCTAAAGCAGGCCTATGGAACTCTCCGCGCGAGCTCGGATTAATACCTACGAATCGGCTCCCGTTCACGGTAGATAGGCAAGCCAGTTGGTTGCCACGCGCGCTCACGTGCGCACGTCACCGCGCGCCGCACTGTCAATTTTTACGATAGTTACAAGCTACGTAGTAGGTGCCTACCTACTATTGAATTTCTTTAATTAAACATGTAGTGTTTATTATGTATGACAAATGTATAGTTTTAGATATCTATCTATTTGAAATAGGTAGCAATTTTTTAATTTATTTTGGTAAATGTTTATTTTAACGACAGTAAGTTAACTTTACCCCGGAAAGTGCCTACTCATTTTTGCACTGGTTAACTTATAATTAATTACCTGTATTGATGGGGTTTCTATTATTTTTCTTTATAGTATAACATTAATCTCTATCTGGTTTTAAATTACACGAAGTTTTAAAACTAATTCTTGCTGGGATTATTGCGCGGCTTATAAAACGGCGTAAACACAGCGGTTACTGCAGGGACATATGACCTTTTAAAAAGACTATTTCGCAAACACTAACGCATAATTGGAATATTAGGTATAATTTAAGATTTAGCTTTCCTTTTATTTCACTCCGCTGTTTACGTAGGTATTTATTTATAATTTCTAAGCATCAGCAACCCTAGCGTTGTGCCGGTGCGCGCGGTGCGGGGAGCGGCGCGCTGAAGGTCACTCCATTGTATTTTTGTGTAGGTATCAAAACGGTAGGTATTTTCGTTTTGTTTGAGAGATATTAAGTATCTGTTCGTAAGAACTATTATATAATCTGTGCCTAAAGATAGAGTATAGTTAGAAGTTACTAAAATTGTGCACGGTGGGAATCAATCAGAACTGAATTTTCCACTGTGGCTGTATCCTTGTAACATCCAATCCTTTTTTTTTTCAATCTAATAGACGAAGGATTTTAAACGGTTCGAATAAACGGAGTGTTTATACAATAGGTAAGTATAATACAATGGAAAGAATTCTCAGGAATTCAGAATCCCAAAGTGCCTTGCTTAATACCTTGATTTCCGCCTAAGCCCACAAGGCCCGGGTCTAGGGGCCCAGGCAACCTAGCAATGGCTTTGAGATGAAGAAGCTCCACCCCCTAAAGTCTAAGTACCATACCAAGTGCCTAGGTGCCCTAGGTCTCTAAATACGGGCGTTAATACATCTGATATTTCCACAGGTTATGAAAACAAAGTATTCGACGACGAAGTAGTAAGTGTAAAAGCCATAACGAAGAAAAAGGAAGTGTTGGTGGCGAAGGACGAACTCCCGCGGACTTTCATCACCGTTGAGCACCTTAATTCCCTGCCTCCTGTAACAGGACTTTCGATTGTCACTGAAGGGAATTCCTCGGTAAGTCTCCAAAATTAGCTCACCCATATTAGTCTAATTCAAAGGTGTATGTGAAGTCCCCAATCCGCATTGGGCTAGCGTGGGGACTATAGCCCAAGCCCTCTCGCGCTCGAGAGGAGGCCTGTGCCCAGTAGTGGGACGTATATAGGCTGAGATGATGATGATGATGATATTAGTCTAATACAGCAGTATGCAACCTTTTAGCGGCCAAAGGGCCACATAGCAATTAACGAAGTGGACGCGGGTCGCGCTTTGTTAATATTTATGAATTTAGCAGACATTGTCATTTGTCAATATTACATACAAAATAGCCGGGGAGGCTCGCGGGCCGCTGGTTGCCGACCGCTGGTCTAATACAATACAAACTGATGGTAGAACACCTGCTACGGCATGACATTTTCCTAAACATATTGGAAGGTAGGATTGAAGAAAAGTAGGGAAAATAGAATTACATATCTCAGCCAAACAAAAAAGAATGCGTCGTATGAGGAAATATAATATAAAACACTGGCACGAGAAAGAAATGATTGGCGATTACGCCACCGATAAGAGCAAGCCCCTAAATTATGATGATGATGCCAATACAACCTAGGGAGAAGGCAAACTTTAGGAAGGAAAGCCGCAAATGCTGTTTTCAATGGTCTTGGAACACAAGTGCTAAGTATTTTGATTGGCTTGATTGCCTCTCCGTCGAACCGCTGGGAACTGTTTGCAGGGCATCTCCTGCTTTTCCTCCCGACCGTACATCGCCGAGGTCCTTAGAGGAGACCTACCAATATCCAGTAGATTTGAGTATCTTTCGGCTGATATGATGTTGATAATCTGATGTCCCTGTATGATTCCTGTATCAGCCACCCAAGCAGAGAATTAACAACCCTACTTAATCCATTTTATTTTAGCACAAAAATAAGCGAAGATCCAAGCAAGATTTAAGAATGATAAAGAACTTTCAAGAAAAGTCAGGTACAAGCAAGATACATTTAAGAATGGTCAATTTCAGAGCCCAGCCGACGGCGCCGCAGCGCTACTCCTAGCAAACTCAGAAGCTGTGGATCAGCAAAACCTCCAGCCGCTAGCCAGAGTAGCTGGATGGGCGTGCGTGGGAACAGACCCGAGGGACGCAACAGGGGCAGTGCCGGCCGTTAGAAAACTGTTGGAGGTTATGGAGATGACTGTGGACGATGTGGACTTGTTTGAGGTAGGTTGGAACACAAGACCTCCAGTTAGCTGGTTGTAACCCAAAACCTCCAGCCGCTAGCTAGAGTAGCTGGATGGGCGTGCGTGGGGACAGACCCGAGGGCGACAGGGGCAGTGCCGGACGTTAGAAAACTGTTGGGGGTTATGGAGATGACTGTGGACGATGTGGACTTGTTTGAGTTAGGTTGGAACACAAGACCTCAAGCTAGCTAGTTTTTGAAACACAAAACCTCCAGCCGCACAGAAACAAGAAAGAACAAGATATTGAGAATAATATGTAGGTATAGGTTGTGTAGTAATTGTAGTATGTAGTAGCATAGTCGCACCAATAAAAGTCTGCAGCGGATTTGATAGCCCACGCAGTGTAAATGTTATTTATACGTCATAATTTCACAGAAGTTCGACGTTTAAACTGACACTTGCACTGCGTGGGCTATCAAAATCGCTGCAGACTTTTTACGGTCTAACTCTAGTACACAGACAACTTACAGCCACAGCTAGATCATCACTTTAAGACTTTGTATTTTTTGAAGGTCTTCAATCTGTTGCTTAGCTCAGAATTTATGGAACACCAATGGCTAATGAATATGTTTTCCACAGATCAATGAAACCTTCGCCACAGCTACGCTAGCCGCAGCGCGGGCACTTCATATAGAAGACAGAGTGAATAAGCATGGCGGGGCCTTGGCTGTGGGCCACGCCCCCGCAGCTACCGGCGCTCGTATGGCAGTTCATTTGGCGCACCTGATTAGGTAAGACAATCAGTTATCATATTTAACTACACAAACGTTCTCAGCACCCATCTATAGACTGCTGCCCCTAATATCTTGCCGCTCTAGGCTCGGGCCTAATGGCAAATCCGCCACTGACTATACGCCTTATTAGGATTAGTCCGGGTTCCTCACAATATTTTCCATCACTGAAAAGCAACTGATAAAAATACAAAAAGTACACTTTGATTTGAACAAGATATACCATACCTACTGTTTTTTTTAATGTATCAGCTACCTTGCTTTTTAAGCTGTTATTTTTTTTCCTTTACAGCCAGAATAAAGCAAAAAGGAGTATAGCAGCCTCTAGCTGTGGAGGGGGCCAGGGAGTTGCCATCATGTTAGAACACATTTAAATATGTAACAGTTGTAGGCACGTATCGGTATACTCAGGTGTGACTCACTCCCCGATTTCGTCGCGTTGCTACAAGGCTACAAGTACATGCGGCCACACCAATTTTGGTGTCTAGCCGTAGTAGTTAACGCGCACCGCTACGGAACAACCTAACGGTCATATCTGTCGTAATAGACGCGTTTTATTAGAAAGTGAACCTTCTGTACCTAGTACTATCAATTCTGTGGTATAGTTGACAAAAAATAATTTGTCACTCAAGTTATTCAACAGATTGATGATAATAACTTATAATTTCAACACTTAAATAACATTCACACTAGTAGCTCACCATGCCTACATATGCAGAATTCATAATACTCATGATACAAGTAATATCGTAGTATACAGGGTAGAAATAATAAGTCGGGCCCTGGAGGGAAACTACCTTAAATCCTTAAGCTGGCTCATTTTACTTAAAGGAGACATTCCTTTATTATTCAAAAGAAACAAAACTGCATTAAAATATATTTTTTTTTTTCTTCAATTTGGCTTTAAAATAAAGGAATGTCTCCTTTAAGTAAAATGAGCCAGCTTAAGGATTTAAGGTAGTTTCCCTCCAGGGCCCGACTTATCTTTCCACCCTGTATAATGTAAAGCAAAAGGAATGTGTTTGTATTGTACTTGCTACCTAAATAAATTTTATATTGATCTAGTATTGTAAATAATGATTATTTTGAAAACAGAATTATAAATTCTATATTTATTATAGCCATGTTTGACCACCATTAATTAAATTTGCTCTAGATTGAGGAACAATCTTTGAAATGAAAGAATCAGATGCTATACAAAACTGTATTAATTAATTACATAATTTATAACTCATTTATATAATTGCAAAGTTAAATGCAAGTTTTAATTAAGGTTCAGAAACATCTGGCCCCTGTTTCACCAACGTGACAGGTGCAACGAATTGTAAAATCACTGTTGCTGACGTCACAGGCATCCATGAACTACGGTTACCGCTTACCATCGGGCGGGCCGTATTCCTGTTTGCCACCATCATTGTATTATTAAAAAAAAACTTTATGATATTGGAAAAAAACAGATATTTCTCTTGCTAAGTTTATGACAATTGTCACAAGAAACACTACAATTGTCACGAAATTCCGACATATAACTCATTACCTGTCAAGAATTACCTACAATTCTTCTAAATCTTTGACAACCCATACAACCATTTCCAGTCGCCGTTACGACGCGGTGTAGACACATCTTGTGTCGACACCGTCTGTTTCGGTCACAATTCCAGTCGCAGAGTCGTCGCCGTGTCGACACAGTTACCAGAAATGGGGAAGGGTCGACACATGACACAAAGTGACATAAAGTGTGGTCGCCGTGTGCACACATTGTTTCGGGTTTGCGACTACTTTATGCCAAAATCATTCGTTCATTCGTTCATTTTGTTCCTGTCAAATGGAAACTGTCAGATGGAAAAATACTTAAATAAAAATAAGTGACATTAATACGCCATCCCTAAAACGGATTACAAGACGTAATTATATATTGTTTGCATTTATATTACAATAGGACTTAAATTATTATGGGGAATTAAACTGCTCGAGTGATTTGATAAACTAAGTGTAATATAATCAACGCGCCACCACATTGTTTTAGTTTAGCCGGAAATGAAATTGTTTACTTCTCAGTGCCTGTGTTCATAAATATATTATTTGATGCATTTTTAGTACTTCGATGCGTATACTATACTTAAATAACAGAAATAACGCTTTACATACTACGAAACTTGTTAATTATGATGTATAAATATGGTTTAAGGCTGAGAAATATTGCAGTCACAAAGTAGTCGCAAATGTTTCGACTTTGTGTCGACTCTGTGTAGACACATGACACGCGCTGTCAAAAGTAATAACAAAGGTACTGGATTTGCAAAATGGCTCCTTGTGTTCATTTGTTTTCAGATATTCTCAAAGTGTAAAAATGCCGTGGTCAGAGATGGGACTAATAGATTAACTGTTTATTCGACTAATTAATGGAATAAAAAAAGTTAATCCTCACATTTTAATCGCGATTAGTTTAGTCGACCTAACATAGATTGAAATTGAATTAATCTGAATATTAATCGAATAAATTATCGATTAAATCTCGATTGAAAGTTGACAGGGGGACATTTTTGTACGTAAATGGAATAGGATTTGCATGTAAATATTTTCCACCTTTTCGGGGCGGGGACAAATTTTGGATGTATTCCCATTTATTCCCGCAGAGAACAGATGGAATAGGATTTGAAAGTAAATATTTCCCATTTTTTCCCACCTTATCGGGGTGGGGACAAATGGGAACACACAATTTTCGGATGTAATCCCATTTATCCCCGCAGGGAACAGATGGAATAGTATTTGCATGTAAATATTTCCCATTTTTTCCCACCTTTTCGAGGGGGGACAAATGAGAACACACAATTTTCGGATGTAATCCCATTTATCCCCGCAGGGAACAGATGGAATAGTATTTGCATGTAAATATTTCCCATTTTTTCCACCTTATCGGGGTGGGGACAAATGGGAACACACAACTTTCGGATGTATTCCCATTTATCCCCGTAGGGAACAGATGGAATAGGATTTGCATGTAAATATTTCCCAATTTTCCTACCTTTTCGGGGTGGGGACAAATGGGAACACACAATTTTCAGATGTAATCCCATTTATCGCCGCAGGGAACAGATGGAATAGAATTTGCATGTAAATATTTCCCATTTTTCCCACCTTATCGGGGTGGGGACAAATGGGAACACACAATTTTCAGATGTATTCCCATTTATCCCCGTAGGGAACAGATGGAATAGGATTTGCATGTGAATATTTCCCAATTTACCACCTTTTCGGGGTGGGGACAAATGGGAACACACAATTTTCAGATATAATCCCATTTATCCCCGCAGGGAACAGATGGAATAGTATTCGCATGTAAATATTTCCCATTTTTCCCACCTTTTCGCGGTGGGGACAAATGGGAACACACAATTTTCAGATATAATCCCATTTATCCCCGCAGGGAACAGATGGAATAGTATTCGCATGTAAATATTTCCCATTTTTTCCCACCTTATCGGGGTGGGGACAAATGGGAACACACAATTTTCGGATGTAATCCCATTTATCCTCGCAGGGAACAGATGGAATAGGATTTGCATGTAAATATTTCCCATTTTTCCCACCTTATCGGGGTGGGGACAAATGGGAACACACAATTTTCAGATGTATTCCCATTTATCCCCGTAGGGAACAGATGGAATAGGATTTGCATGTGAATATTTCCCAATTTACCATCTTTTCGGGGTGGGGACAAATGGGAACACACTATTTTCAGATATAATCCCATTTATCCCCGCAGGGAACAGATGGAATAGTATTCGCATGTAAATATTTCCCATTTTTTCCCACCTTATCGGGGTGGGGACAAATGGGAACACACAATTTTCGGATGTAATCCCATTTATCCTCGCAGGGAACAGATGGAATAGGATTTGCATGTAAATATTTCCCATTTTTTCCACCTTATCGGGATGGGGACAAATGGGAACACACAATTTTCAGATGTACTCCCTGGCGTGACAATGTGACGTAACGTGACAGGTGCGACATTTCGACAAGTCTCATTGTTGCTGACGTCACAGGCATCCATGGGCTACGGTTATCGCTTACCATCGGGCGGGCTGTATTCCTGTTTGTCACCATCATTGTATTATTTTTAAAAACTTTATTATATCGGCAAAAACAGGTATTTCTTTTGCGATGTTTATGATGATAATGATGAAAATTGTCACAAGATTTCAAAGAACTTTCGGTAATTCTTGAGTTCTGTGTCGGAATTTCGTGACAATTGTCGTATTTCTTGTGACAAATGTCATTAGCTTCGCAAAATAAGTACTTATTAACTGGCGATATAGTGGAGTTTTTTTTTTAATTAACATGATGGTGGCAAACAACCACACCGCCCGTCTGATGGTAAGCGATTACCGTAGCCCATGGAGGCCTGTGACGTCAATTACAGTGATGTAGACAATTGTTGGACCTGTCACGTCCTAAAACCTATAAAACGATATTCATGACGACTTTTATGACAATATGCGTAGCCGCCATCTTAGATTATAAAATGGTCATCATTTTCGAATTCTGCATTCCCTAAAACCTATAAATCGACATCCGTGACGACGCAAGTTATCTTTATTTTCAGATCTAACCAATTGCTACAGAATACAAAGGACAAAAAAAGAAGCAAGGAGGTAATGAAACAAGCAAAAATACTGATGATTCCCCGACGCAATTGGATGATTCTTAAATTGTGTCCAGATTTTCTTGTCATAAAAGTTTTTATTTTTCACATATAACTCACACAAGCTCCGTGACATTTCGACCTTGTAATTTTTTTAATGTTTTTGTCTTATATGCGTATCTCACTAGAATAATATAATCAAGGTATGTTTATGTTTGATGATTGAAATAGTAACTCTAAAAATTATATTTGTGTCTTATATTCCTGCCGAAGACTTTTATTTTTCCTTTTCCTTCTACACAAGTTAGGCCAAGTAATAAGAATTTAGGGCTCTCAATTTTATCTTGACTTCTACATCAGTAAAGCTACGAGGCCATGTTTGGTATCGTTTTCGTATAAATTCACAGTACCAAATTTAGTTATGGTATCACATTGACACCATTCCGAAGTAAAAACATGTAAACTTATTAAAATACTTTCTTTTAAACTCCTCTTCACACTTAAACTGCTGAACAGTTTTAATTTAAAGTTACACATATATTTTGAGTCCCGAGACAGGACATAAGTAATAAGTTACCTCAAAAATCATCCTTTAAAGTTGTGAAATGTGGTGCAGGGGGGAATTCAGAATTGAATTCTTGAAGTTAATACTTACTGTTTAAGTTTAGGTTTGAAGTCATGTTTTTTATCATTTTCAACTAAATCAAAGATGTAGAATTGTAGACCATCCCAAATTTCATATAAATCGGTTCAGCGGTTATTGATTTTCAGTACAAATTTTCACGCCACTTTTCACACCTTCAAAAGATGATTTTGGTTATAAGATCTATCCTATGTCCTGTTCTGGGACGCAAACTATTTCTATACCAAATTTCAACGAAATCGTTTCAGCGGTTAAGCGTCAAGAGGAGTTTAAAAAATACCGGCCAAGTGCGAGCCGGACTCGCGTATTAAGGGTTCCGTACATTAAGTCCGCCTCGCGCTTGGCTGCACATGTCTAATAGGTTTTCCTGTCATCTTAATAATCGGGATAGGTAAAGGACTATATTGTGTATTTTTTTCAAAATTTAAGACCTAGTAGTTTCGGAGATAAAGGGGGGGGGGGGGGGGGCAATGGTCATTTTTTGGGTATAAAATCAATTTGTTTACGTTACATGTCCGTCTTTGGGTCCCTAATTTACATATATGTACCAAATTTCAACTTAATTGGTCCAGTAGTTTCCGAGAAAATAGGCTGTGACAGACGGACAGACATATAGACGCACGAGTGATCCTATAAGGGTTCCATTTTTTCCTTTTGAGGTACGGAACCCTAAAAAAATTGTTTTTAAATTTTGTGGAACACGGCCTAGCACCTTCACTGATGTAGAAATCAAGATAAAATTGAGAGCCCTAAATAAAGTTTCAAGAGCGGATATCTCAAAAACTATTCAATATATGGAAAAAATTTACTAAATAAACTTGTAACAAATTAAATTAACTTTCATTTTGTATAAGTGGCCATGTCGCTACGATGCATAGTTTCCGAGATATAATCGAAAAACCGGAAAATGGGACCTTCAAAGCCCCCTCTCTCCCCCCCGCTCAAAGGCTACGGCCGAGGACTTTTGATATGTTCACCTCCTAACTTGTCCAAACCAAGTTAAGGAGTCAAAAATTGTGTTCCGAGCATTTCCCTCTACAACTTTATTGAGCATTCGTTGCCTGACCTAGTAGCGTATTGCATTTCTTTAAAAATTTTCTGTAAAAGGTTGACGGGTGTTGGATGTTTATATGGTTTTGGTCGATTTTTATCATTCGCATCGCCCATGATGACTTACTAGAATTACTTACGAGCACACGAGACACTAATAGTAGTTTGACAAACCTTGGTTTTCAAGAGGCATTTTATATTGACATTTGCTGTCACAAATTTGCTGTCAGATTTAGTCGCAAACCGCACGCAAAGTGCACACAAATGTGTCGACACCTTGTTACGGAAAAGTGTAGACACGGCGACGACACTTTGTTTCGAAACAGTTCTAGACACATTGTGTGGACTCTGTTACGACACATCTGACATTTAGTTACCACTTTGATGATTCTGCGACTGGAATGGTTATATGGGAATTGTCAGAAACTTCGCAGGAGAAATATCTGTTTTTTTCCGATATAATATATTTTTTTTTAAATAATACAATGATGGTGGCAAACAGGAATACGGCCCGCCCGATGGTAGTGGTAATCGTAGCCCATGGATGCCTGTGACGTCAGCAACAGTGATTTTACAATTCGTCGCACCTGTCACCGATGTGAAATTGGGGCCTGGTAAATATTTGATACCATAAATTTTAACTTATCATTGTTTTTTTTTTCTATTTTTATATTACATAAGTTATGCACTTACATATATCAAATTACGTATCAATCAGCTTCACAGATCAGTATTACACCTATTGTTAACAAACAAAGGTATTTTTATTTTTAAAATATAATTATTTCTACACATAGCAGCAGAAGTTGCCAAGCGGGCCAGGTGTTAAAAATGATCTTGACATAACTATATTGTTAAGAGAATAAGAGTGTCAAGGTAATTTTGAACAGCTCGCCCACTTAGTAACTTCTACTGCTGGCTGTATGTATATCTTATACTGTAGGGTTACACTGTGACATAGTTATGAGTTAGGTTACATATTACACTAGTATTAAACCTAAATTACTATTATGTTAATGTTTCCCCTTTTGTGACCTGCAAATAAATAATACTTATTTCAAGTTTTTTTTGTTTAATTGTTAAGCCCTAAAAATTTAATTGTTATAAAATTAATAAGTAAAGTTTTTCGTTATTCTATTGTAAACACGGCCAGGACATTTTTTTTTACGGAGCACTAAAACAGATTATTTCACTAATATACATGTTTTAACTGTTTCTATTTATTAAATATTGAAAACTAACTGCAGCAAAGTATAACTGGTTAAATTATAATCAAAATATGGAAATAAACTTACGCAGGCCTCCAAGTAATCAATTTTTCTCTCCAAAGATGTCAATTTCTCATTTAACGTAGCTAGGCGTGATCTACAAGACATATCTGGAAAAGAATACAGAGATATTGCTTAGCAAATCACTCGTCATTTGAATAATACACGGTCATTTTTAGGGTTCCGTACCCAAAGGGACCCTATTACTAAGACTTCGCTGTCCGTCCGTCTGTCTGTCACCAGGCTGTACCTCACGAACCGTGATAGCTAGACAGTTGAAATTTTCACAGATGATGTATTTCTGTTGCCGCTATAACAACAAATACTAAAAACAGAATAAAATAAAGATTTAAATGGGGCTCCCATACAACAAACGTGATTTTTGACCAACGTTAAGCAACGTTGGGAGTGGTCAGTACTTGGATGGGTGACCGTTTTTTTTTTGTTTGTTTTTTTTTGCATTATGGTACGGAACGGTATGGAGTTTTCTATGGGACGGCAAAATTTTTTTTGGGGTTTCGGGGTTGGTCACATAGAAAGAGTTGTTCAGTATGACCTATCTAATCACCTCGCACAATATGGCTAACGGTCCAAAAATGACTCTGTATATCTCACTGTATCAACAAGAAATTTTGTGGTTAACAAGTTTAATCGCTTTCACTTACCGAAGGAATTGAGGAAGTCTGTTATCTTTTTTATGCTCCCCGTAATGACTTCAATGTATTCTCTGTTGGCCCAGTCTTGCTGAATTTGCTTCTGAATAGTTTCCCGTGGCGGCGTAGCCATTTTAACTTATTTTAGGGGATATTTTATCAAAATATTTGCGAGACAACAAAGTATACAACACACCCAATAGGATATACTAACCGAATAAAATGTATTGATCTAAAATCGGTTCACGGAGGTAAGATTCTAATTTCTTTTAAATTTAGTAGGATTATAATGAAGCTGACACATGGTTGACGTTTTTTTAAGCTGTTTGAGCATTCGTTTAAACGTTCGATAACTACGCAACAATTTAATTCCTTTGCTTATGTCTGGAACAAACTGTCAATGTCATCAACAGCTGTTGGCCCCGGTAAACTCATCATTCCGGCATATTATTTTACAATTTTCACGTGTATTACTTAATTAAAGAAATAAATTGTTCACCATGGATGAAATAGAATATAAGCTGAACACTAATAACAGTGTCTTAATAGTGAACGCCATCGACAAGTTGATCAGTACGATAAAATCAAAGTACAAACCTGCGGAACGTCAAAAGTTCGTGTTGGAGAACGAGGAACTAAAGTTTTTGAGGGAGAAATGCTCATCAAAGCAGAGCCTGGTCAGCCTGACGGCGTGTCAGGGGCTCTTGGCACTAGTGGAGCTCGGCGTCTTGGAAATTGCACACACGATGTCGACCGTAGTAACCTTACTGCCTAGCGCACAGTAAGCACTTTTTTTAAACATATTTTTTAAATTTTGTTATATTGAATGTGTTTATGACAATAGTCTGGTCAGCCATCCAAGTCAATAGCAGAATAGATACAAACAACACCATACCATAATTCAAAGCAATAATTGCGGAATTAGGAAAGGAAGAGATTGGCAGAGGCCCTACTTCGAAAAAAGTTTTTTTTAGGGTTCCGTACCCAAAGGGTAAAACGGGACCCTATTACTAAGACTTCGCTGTCCGTCCGTCCGTCCGTCCGTCCGTCCGTCCGTCTGTCACCAGGCTGTATCTCACGAACCGTAATAGCTAGACAGTTGAAATTTTCACAGATGATGTATTTCTGTTGCCGCTATAACAACAAATACTAAAAACAGAATAAAATAAAGATTTGAATGGGGCTCCCATACAACAAACGTGATTTTTGACCAAAGTTAAGCAACGTCGGAAGTGGTCAGTACTTGGATGGGTGACCGTTTTTTTTTGCTTTTTTTTGTTTCTTTTTTTCGCATTATGGCACGGAACCCTTCGTGCGCGAGTCCGACTCGCACTTGCCCGGTTTTTATTTTTATATAATCCACCTTTCTATTGCTCGAATATGCAAGAGCGAAAAGCACATAACGAAATTTCGGTTTTCATAGTAGGCCCTCTAGAAGGTTTTGAAAAAGTTTTAATATAGATGGTCAAGCAAATCTTGTCAGTAGAAAAAGGCGCGAAATTCAAATTTTCTATGAGACGATATCCCTTCGGGCCTACATTTTTCAAATTTGCCGCTTTTTTCTAGTGACAAGATCTGATTGACCAACTATACCTACTATGATTTAGATGACAGGTCTGACCTAATTTTTTTATTTATTTTATTTTATCATGTGGCAGTGTCACTAAGAAACATTTAATCACAGTAACTACTCAGCTATAATCTCCACAATGGCTGGCCTCCTCATTCTGGACCTCCGCTCGCGACTGGTGCCTGGACAGCCATACCGGTGCCAGTTCAGCCTCCGTTCCCCGCAGCACCCGTTCATCAGTGTGATGGAGAAGAATAAGGATGCGGAAGATGATGTTCTGACTCAGATGCATGCATTGTGCACACATCCGGATTATGTGTAAGTTTTTTTTATAAAAGTATTACCTCTGACAGTAATTTTTTTTTAAAATTTATTCTTCAGCTTAATTTTGCAATTACATTCCTGGCAATTAATATAAGAGTTATTTTTTAGTATCAATTATTTCTTCTACCTCCTCTGCCTGGACCTCTTAATACTTTTTTTGAGTAGATCATATTTTGGAAAATCAGGAACTTTATTTATTTATTTTAAAAATAAAAGAATATTTATTTAAAAAATAAAAACCTAGCTGGTTAAAAAGACTAACAAAAAATATGTTAATTCATTTGCATATTAACTTTTGTATTCAGTTGGAAAAAGTTAAGAACATTTTATTTAATGCAAAAACAAAAGAAGAGGATGTCCTCAGAGAGACAAAAGATAAAAGAGAGAGAGAGAGTCAGAGGGATAAAATAAAATAAAAATAAAACTGTCTAATTAGATTCTATTCTGCAGGGTATCATCAAACAGCCTGGAACTGCTCCGTCCAGTGTTCCTCTGGCTGACCTGCAATCCTCAGCGGCAGTGCTCCCTTCGTCCCTGGCAGCTGCTGTTGAGTCTGCCGAACTCACAGGCCCAGAATGACTTGCTGTTGGCCTGTATCAGTTGTCAGCAGGTACTGAAAATATGCAAGATTTGAAAGCCCGCCTTTGACTTTTTTTTTGATACTTCTAAGGCAGATTACTACACATTGAAACACGAAAATCGAGAAAAAAGAGAGAAATTCTCGGATGTTCGAGTGATAGAGAGGCAGATAACGAAAATTCGATTTTCGTTTTTTGTTGTAATACATCAGATTATCAAACATTTTAAGGTTTTACTCCCTAGTGTAGGTATATTGTTAACCAATTTGTCAATAGAAAAAGATGCGAGATTTTAAAAATTGTATATAAAATCCGCCATATTATACTAACAAAATTGACTGCTAGACTATAACTTGTCAATTGCTATACAGTGTGGAAAGATAAGTCGGGCCCTGGAGGGAAACTACCTTAAATCCTTAAGCTAGCTCATTTTACTTAAAGGATACATTCCTTTATTTTTAAAAAGAAACAAAACTGCATTCAAAGATTTTCTAAAACTTGCTTGCATCGCCCGGGACTCGAACCAACTAAAAATTCTAAAAAATATAAACTCGGTATTTTATTGTACTAGTCGATACAGTTAATGTTAATGATAACATTTCTCCGAGAAACATTAGGTCTTACACTCGTCTGTCGTACAAAATATCCATAAAATCTAATATTTAGTACTCAAGATTTTTTTAGACAAGCAAAATTGAAGAAAAAGAGAAAAGAACTGTGAATGCAGTTCTGTTTCTTTTTAAAAATAAAGGAATGTCTCCTTTAAGTAAAATGAGCCAGCTTAAGCATTTAAGGTAGTTTCCCTCCAGGGCCCAACTTATCTTTCCACCCTGTATAACAGGCGCAGGTACCATCTCGCTCCGCGAATGTTTCGCCATTTAGGGTCCTAGCTAAATTGGTTGTTCAATACTTACAATATAGAATTTCCAATTTGCAAGAACCCTAAATGGCATAACAATGCCGTGTGGTGACTGTACAATTTATGAATAACTTACAAAATAAATGATACAGATACAGTTGAACTCGATAACACCCAGTTTCAAGTGTTTTTTGTGACTTTTTTTTAATTGGTTGACAGTTCAACAATCCGAAATTAGTGGAGAGCGCGTTTTCGGCGTACTCCGCCGTCGCTGACAACGCCATCTATCAGCAGCGGAATAATCATGTGATGGCGCTGCTGCCATTGCTAGCTAGGGTCGCCAACGAGCTAGTTGCTAATGGGTAAGAGTTATTACAGGGTTCTAGTAGTAGTATTCCAAATTTTAATAAATAAAAAACCGGGTAAGTGCTAGTCGGACTCGCGCACGAAGGGTTCCGTACCATAATGCAAAAAGAAGCCAAAAAAAACGGTCACCCATCCAAGTACTGACCACTCCCGACGTTGCTTAACTTTGGTCAAAAATCACGTTTGTTGTATGGGAGCCCCATTTAAATCTTTATTTTATTCTGTTTTTAGTATTTGTTGTTATAGCGGCAACAGAAATACATCATCTGTGAAAATTTCAACTGTCTAGCTATCACGGTTCGTGAGATACAGCCTGGTGACAGACGGACGGACGGACGGACGGACGGACAGCGAAGTCTTAGTAATAGGGTCCCGTTTTACCCTTTGGGTACGGAACCCTAAAAAATATTGAAGACCCTCGTCTAATGATTGGCCACTACAATCTTATTTTAATTAATCTTTCCATAAAAAATAAACTTTCCATATCTAATAAGTACACTATACATACTATTAATCTAAGTAGAAAGCTAGTAAGTACTCAAATTTAACGTTTCATATAACTTATTGTTTTGTTCTAGTTTAATAGTAACATTAGAGTTGCCTCATCCATATTATGAAAATCATTTCTTACCTTATCCTTTCATGCCTAATATCAGTGGCGTAGTTAAGCCTTTATCAAAAGTGGCACCAAGTGGTTCGTGTAATATTACACTTGGCGCTGGCTAGCCAGTTCCTTTGCTTGAACTTGGCTTGACACGCTGCCGCGTGTCTAGATAAGGCAGAGGGAATATATTTCCCACCTGATTTTAAACTTTATTTAAAAGTGATAGGGTTCAATTTTGCATAATTCCTGACACCCGTATGCCTTATAAGCGTGGGCGAAGTGGGCCTTCGCCCACGGCCTCGCGCCCGAATGGGCCTCGCGTAAGGCTCCTTTGGGCACATTGAAAGAAAAAGGCCTCGCAGATGCCACTTCGTCCACGGCTAAATGGATTAGTACACGTTACCCCACTGCCTATAAATACCCAACTTCTTTTAGCCGTGATCCTCGAGCATGCTACACTGTAATAGAGCGGGGCTTCGCGACGGACTCCCCGGGGCTACGCGCATGTGCCGGCCTCACCGTGACTTTATTAGCACGCGACTTGCCCCGCAGTTCTGCGCTACATCTTCATTCGCTCTGCAACTTATGTGAGCCTTTGAACTTTGAATGTATTCTTAAATTTTGATTTATGATTTTAAATTTGAACAAAAAAAGAACTGACTTCACAAGACTGTTTAAAATGACATTATTTTATGGTTTCATTAGCAGTTCCACTTCACCAAATGATGCTATAAAAATACCGAAATCGCATAAGAGTGTGTATGTGTGTGTGTGTACATATTTGAGGACTTTGAGGTGTCCTCTCGGTTTCCTAGACCTCCCAGAAAACATACCGTTTCCAACATAATTAGTTTTTCGAAATTTGTCTAATAGTCTCACCGAGTAATTGTTGTGCATTTCCAGCCATTTGAGACCTTCCTCCTTTATTTAAATTGGTAGTAAAGGTTGAAATTTGAGAGCTTTCTTGTCCTATGTTTCAAATCAGCTTGATAATGATTATTATGTGATCTAAATTTTAAAAATACTTTTCAGGTCTCAACATAATAAGCAAATACGAAGTTTCCACCTTATCCCTAAGCACATTTGCATCATTATCCCTGCAATGGCTGCACCTACCGTCGCACCTCACCGCCTCAGCCTTAAAAACCGCCTCGAAAATTTTAGAAATCCACCAAAGCGCCAAACAAGACTCCAGACTTTATCTTACAAATTTAAAAGCGAACCAGACGTTCCAACATTTACTTAATACTGATCGTCAGTTGTTTATCATTTTTAAAATCCACGAGGCCTGGGAGCGCTTAAGAGACGACGCGGAAAAAATGAACGCGTGGCTTGATTCCTTCGAATCTGTGGGCGAAGATTTGAAAATGGAACTGTCGCCGTTTTTCTTCGGTTTGATTATGGAGAATAGACAAGATTGGTATGAGGATATAGTTTTAAAGGCGTTGAGGGTTGTGGTGGGGTTGGTGGGCGGTCGGAAGGAGGTTTCGGTGCAGTTGTTGCCTGTGCTGTTGTATAAGATAGCTAATGATGTTTCGCCGAGGGTCAAGTTGGAGTGTTTGAAGGCTTTGCCGCTGATGGCGAAGACGAAGGTAAGAGACACTGTGCCAACAAGGTTTCCTTATTTTTTAATCTCGTTTGGAGCCGTAGCCTAGATGACAATCAAATTGTGTTAACATGTTTTCTATAATGTTGATATCTGCCTCTCTTTTTGCATATTCCAACGATAGAGAGGCAGATAACGAAATTTCGGTTTTCCTGTTTCCCGGTAGACTCTCAGTAACCTCCAACTTAGAAAGTCACACAGCCCGCCTATTTCCCCACACTACATCTACATCTAGGCTATGCGCGTTTGATCTCATTGTACTTTTTTTCAGGAAAACGTGCCGACTATAGTATCCATATTGAACAAGCTGAAGGCGAGCAAGGGAGTGCCGACATCGTTTCTCATCATGCTGTATACTAGCTTGGCTGAAACACAGGTAAATAAAGCATCAAATACACACATTTTACATTTTCCATCGCAATACTAATATTTACCAACTAAACTGCAAAACGTAATTCAAGACCAAAAAAAGTAAGAAATGTTGCTACTTTTTTACTAGCGCGTCTTGTATTTATGTAAAAATAAGTAAATAAGAGTACTTTTTAAAATGGTAGGAGTAAAATTACTAATGAATAAATTATCTTAGCGTGATTATTTATCAAAAGGAATTTACTATTTTACAAACAAATTATTGCAATGGCAACATTGTCTTACTTTTTTTGGTCTTGAATTACGTTTTGCAGTATAGATATAGACGGTCAAGCAAATCTTGTCAGTAGAAAAAGGCGCGAAATTCAAATTTTCTATGAGACGATCTCCCTTCGCGCCTACATTTTTCAAATTTGCCGCCTTTTTCTACTGACAAGATCTGCTTGACCAAGTATACGTATGCGAGCGACATTTTTTTAACTACACGAAAATCCCACGCTTCGGGTATGATTCGAAATAAACTCGAGACTCCAGTGCCGTGGATGGAGTGTTTTTACAGCAGATGTATCTATGAGCCTCCCTTAGATAAACATAAAACCAGCCAAGTGTAGCTTGGACTCGCGCACGAAGGGTTCCGTACTATTACACATGAAACGACAAAAATCACGTTTGTTGTTTGGGAGCCCTACCTAAATATTTATTTTATTTTGTTTTTAGTATTTGTTGTTATAGTGACAACAGAAATACATCAACTGTGAAAATTTCAACTGTCTAGCTATCATGGTTCTCGAGTTACAGTCAGGTGACAGAGACAGACAAATGGACGGACGGACGGACAGACGGATAGTGGAGTCTTAGTAATAGAGTCGGATAAAAACCCTTTGGGTACGGAACCGTAAAAAAATTCACACGGGTCTAGTAAGTTTCGGTAGCTTAGTTGGTTGGTTAGAATATTCGAAATTCGAATGTTGCCGGAAGCGTATAATTTAAGTACAATAAAGCGTATAATAAAGTCCATATAAGCTGAATTTATTTTCAATTGTATGTAAAGCCTCTTTTCTATTTCAGTCGCGCTGTTTCCCGTACCTAAAGGAACTGCTGGTGGAAACCACCTGCAGACCAGACGATTTAAAGTGGGAGGTGGAACTAGCGAGGGCTATAGCGGTCAAGAGGATCTGTGAGATCAGGTAACATAGACCTTATGTCTTTCTAAATAAGGTTTACTATTCAACAACAATGGTTCGTGTAATATTGTCAGGGTCGCCATGAGAGGAGAGAAAAATGGCTACATCGATTTTTTGCTCTCATAGTCAACATATCTTTACGGGATTCGAATAATTCGACTCTTTAAATAGTTATTGAAGATTGCTAGTGGAAACCACCATAGATCTTGTGACTTTTTTTCCAGGCTTTTAGCCTATAATACATTGAGACAAACACAGTACAATTATACACTTAAACGACACAATGGCATACTTAATTTGCAACAAGGGTTACGATTGGCCAGGAAATGTTCATTTAATACTGGCAGGGTCGCCATGAGAGGAGAAAACACAAACCTCAAATCATAAATTTTTATATGAAAAGATATTATTGTCTAGGGCATCATCCCACGGCCTAGAGTTGGTCTCCGTGATCTCATCAACTCTCAACCGCTGTACGGACAAAAGCAGCGCTTTAGCTGCTGCGGCAGCATTGGCAGCATTAGCGGCTCTGTGGCGAGGGGCGGCGGTCGCGCCACCTAGCGCGTGGCAGGCGCTCAAACACAAACTGAGACCTGACACGAGGACACAGGTTCAGATCGCGTAAGTTCATAGTCAGAGATGTACAGTTACTGAACTGCCTATTAAGACGAGGCCTAGATGCCCGGAGAGAAGCGCCCATACGCGAGGCCGAAGGTTGAATGATGATGAAATTGATGAAGAATAAAAACATTATTTCGAAACGCCAATTTTTTTTAAGATAATATTTTTTACAGGTTTTACGTACATTGTAATCACAGAATTGAGCAATTTTACTAGGTAATCTAAATATCCAATATCAAATTAAACGTGACTTTTTTGGTTACTGCCATACCTAGGTACTTAAGAGCCCATCAACGTGCACACTAGCGCCACAGCTAAATAATCGTGATTGTTTAAATTTAACGAAAGATATTGAAAAAACGGGGCGTATTGTGTATTTAAGTACCTTTTGAATACATCAAACTAGGTTTTATGTTGCTGGATTCGTCAATCTATGAACTCAAAACAAAAAAGGCCGTTTTAACTTTGGACGCAAACCTAGATTGACGAAATATTAAAAAGTTTCTAACCTCAATAGTAGCACGTGGTAATTAACTTTTTCTTCCGAAATGCTACGATTCTATCTCCAATATGTCCTTATGATATCTAATAATAATAATATGTAACTATAATTCAGTGCATAGTGTCATATTTTTACACTGTCAATATGATTTCAGTCTATGCGAACTTCTATCCGAAATCCCCGGCCTCCGAGCGTCGACTCCGGAATACGACACACTTATATCCGAGGCGGCGCGAGAACTATGGAGACTGGTCGCTGAAAGCCACCAACCTGCTGTTGTAGGTGCCGCCTGTTTGGCCCTGGCAAACTATAAGCTTGAGGACTACAAGCTTAAAGACATACCTGAGGTATGTATGACGTTTTTATACAATATTACAACACCCTTATATCTGAGGCGGTGCGCGAACTATGGAAAATCGTAGCTGAAAGCTACCAACCCAATGTTATAAGTGTTGCCTGTTTGGCCCTGTCAAACTATAAGCTTGAGGATTACAAGCTTAAAGACATTCCTGAGGTGTGTTTGACGTGTTTATACAATATTACGACAACCTTATATCTGAGGCTACGCGCGAACTATGGAAAATCGTAGCTAAATGCAACCAACCCAATGTTATAAGTGCTGCCTGTTTGGCCCTGTACAATACAAGCTTGAGGATTATAAACTTAAAGACATTCCTGAAGTATGTATGACGTCTTTATACAATATTACGACACCCTTATATTTGAGGCGGCGCGCGAACTACGAAAAATTGTATTAATTAGCTGTAAGCCACCAACCCAATGTTATAAGTGCTGCCTGTATGGCCCTGTCAAACTATAAGCTTGAGGACTATTTAGTATTTACACATTTAGGTGACGTTTATTTTTTTTCTGGATTTATATATTGTCCGCAGATATATAGACGGACGGTGAAACTGCCAGCCTCTTACTGCAAGACCCCGGCTGATGCGGCCAGGAACCCTGAAGACGTGCTCGACTACATACCGTGTAAGCACATGTTTATGAGTCAACAGTAGGTAATTCATCGTACAAAAACCGGTCAAGTTCGAGTCGGACTCGCGTTCCAAGGGTTCCGTACATTACTCAATTTTTAACAACGTATTTTTTGTATGTCAAACGCGAGTGGATTGCCTTTAAAAAACCTGTAGGGGTCTCACATGTATCGTAATGTACTGTATTTATGACTACATATGACTATGATATGAAGTGTCAATGAGGCATGTAATGTATCATATGTTTTAAAAGTCACAAGTCCACGTGTGTGATTCGCAGGTGAGATCTGGCCAGAGGTGTTCAAGTACACGAACCAGGCAGCGCTACCGAGTGTCGGCCAGTTTGCGAGCAAACTGATCGAGCGGGAAGTGCGCGGGTACAGGAGCGGCGTTTACCAAGTAAGTTTCATTCGCAGGTGAGATCTGGCCAGAGGTGTTCAAGTACACGAACCAGGCAGCGCTACCGAGTGTCGGCCAGTTTGCGAGCAAACTGATCGAGCGGGAAGTGCGCGGGTACAGGAGCGGCGTTTACCAAGTAAGTTTCATTCGCAGGTGAGATCTGGCCAGAGGTGTTCAAGTACACGAACCAGGCAGCGCTACCGAGTGTCGGCCAGTTTGCGAGCAAACTGATCGAGCGGGAAGTGCGCGGGTGCAGGAGCGGCGTTTACCAAGTAAGTTTCATTCGCAGGTGAGATCTGGCCAGAGGTGTTCAAGTACACGAACCAGGCAGCGCTACCGAGTGTCGGCCAGTTTGCGAGCAAACTGATCGAGCGGGAAGTGCGCGGGTACAGGAGCGGCGTTTACCAAGTAAGTTTCATTTGCAGGTGAGATCTGGCCAGAGGTGTTCAAGTACACGGACCAGGCAGCGCTACCGAGTGTCGGCCAGTTGGCGAGCAAACTGATCGAGCGGGAAGTGCGCGGGTACCGGAGCGGCGTTTATCAAGTAAGTTTAATTCGCAGGTGAGATCTGGTCAGAGGTGTTCAAGTACACGAACCAGGCAACGCTACCGAGCGCTGTTCAGTTTGCGAGCAAACTGTTATTGTATGCCTGTAATGCACAACTGTTTAGTTTTAAGTTTTTATTTGTACTATACCGTGTAAGCGTTTTGATGTAATACTGTCAGCTTATGTGTGGGAAATAAATGAAATGAAATATTAAACAATTTTTTGTAATTTGACATTGACTGTTGTCAGGTGGCAAACCGCGCCGAGCCGACAACCGCCGAGTACCTGCCGCCGCACAGCGTCGCCCGTGGGCTACTCGACTGCTTCCGGAGACAGGTACACGTATATTTAACACTCAGCGCCATAAAATTAACGAAAATGAACAATATGTATAATATGTATATGCTACCGACGGTTACATATCTCATCTCCGAAAATTTTAAATACGATTATTAAAATTCCGAAATTTTCATTTGACCGAACGCGTGTGTTCTCAAAACCGTTAAATTTTTTAGAATGGTCACCAATCTAACCTAAAGAACCTAATCCAATGGTTTCTACAGGATTTGTTAGCTGTACGCCCAATACGCAGTTCATTTAAATCATTCTTTCCATTCGTCTACTACGCAGTTCGTGGATGCCATTTTCAATAGTATGGAAAATTTAATGGTTATTGAAAAAAGAACGGTCAAATGAAACATCGAGCAAACACATTTCGAAATTGAGATATGTTACCGCTACCGACGATTTTTGGCACACAAACTAAAAGTGTAAGAACATAATATAAAATAAATGTGGTTTCATTTGCTGTTGATATAGGCATTACCCCGGAATTTCACTTCGAGTCCGTCTGTCTCTCATGAACCGTGATAGCTAGGCAGTTGAAATTTTCACAGATGTACGTTATTCCTGTAGCCGCTATAACAACAAATACTAAAAACAGAATTTTTTTTTTCATACAGGCAACAAATCCTTCATACGACTTCCCTGAACCGGTTCTCCTGGCCATCCTCTCAGTGCTTTCATCGGAGTACCCGCGCCCTCTGCCTCCATTGGAACTGTCCTGGTTAGTACGATAACCATAGTTATAGTGATAGTGGAATGATGATTTGATTTTATTTGAAAATATATTTACGTGACCTTACAGACGGATCCAATGCGCCATGGAACTTAAAATTAACAATATCTGGGAGACCGAGCTTTGCACGAAAACATAAAAACTCAAAAATGTGCGTTTTCCCAGATATAAGATCTAGCTCAATCGATTTATCGCCCCCGAAAACCCCCATATACCAAATTTCATTGAAAACGTTAGAGCCGTTTCCGAGATCCCCGAAATATATATATATATATAAATAAACAAAAATTGCTCGTTTATTTATATATATTTTGTCGGTTTTTAGGTTGCACGGCGCCTCCGCCAGAGGCCGCGCGTGGCGGGGCGGGGCGCTGCGGCTGGCCGCTAGGAGTGTGGGCGCTTCTGGCAGGAGAGTTGTAGAGGTGTACCTTAAACAGGTCGAAGAGGGACACATAGAGGTAACTTATGTTATGTTACTATTAAAACTTTTGACCTCCTGAGTCTAAAAATGTACATTACAATGTACATATTCATGCAATCTAATTTGAACTTTTCATGAACCAAATAAAGTAGCATTTCTTTTATTTCATTGCATTTTAAAACAAACGAAATACATTTTTATTTACTTAGGCCCACTTGCACCATCCCACTAACCCGGGGTTAAGCGGTTTAACTATCAACCCAGTGTCAAATTGTACTGGTAACCATGGTAACTACAGGTTTAACCGGTTAACCCCGGTTTAGTGGAATGGTGCAAGTGGGCCTTATAGAACAAGGTTAAAATTAAAAGTTGAAAAACTTTCTATGGTGGGTGTTACGAGGTAAAGTTGCTATTTCTAATTACTTAAGCCCATTTGCACCATTCCACTAACCCGGGATTAAGCGGTTAAACCGTTAACCTAGTGTCAAATTGTACTGGTAACCATGGTAACATCAGGTTTAACTGGCTAACCCCGGGTTACTGGAATGGTGCAAGTGGGCCTTATGAAGGCAAACTTTAAAAAAAAACTTATAATAACCACTTGAGCTTAAGTACTTTAGGAGTAGGACTAACATGGTTTTTGTAAGATTCTTCTAATATTTTATTAATTAACACACTTATATTAACTTTTAACATAAACTATAATAATATCTTACAAGTCGACTTTATCCTATTTCCAATAGCTGTGTTTTTCTTGAAATCAAATATATATACAGCCTCGTGGCAAAAAAAGAGTAGAAATTAAAAAGTGGCAACACTGTAGTGTCGTCCCTATTCAAATCAATTCATATAAGAGAACGGGACGACACTACAGTGTTGCCACTTTTTAATTTATACCCTTTTTTGCCAGGCTGTAATGCATAAGTACAATCGATCGGCAATAATAATTAAATGTGTTTTAAAATGAAAATTTCCATAGAATCATTTTTATTGCTTTTCAGGAATCCGAAGTCCTAGAACTTTTTGAGCTCCTCCCGATCCTATGTCGCAACACCCCCCCCAACACCCTCCGCTCCCCCCTCGAGCGCTGCCTCCACGAGGCCTACCAGGACACACTACACAAAAAGAACTCTAAGCATACCGACGCAGAGTCGCTTTTCGCTAAGCAGATGGAGTGGATAAAGGCCTGTTTGGAATGCGATAAGATACATGACGCCAATAGGACTCTGTTGTCGCAGTTTGTGGAGAATTATTATAGTATAATCGAGGATGATAATGTGGTAAGTAAGCGAAAATTACGTCTTGATTTTTAGGGTTCCGTACCTAAAAAAAAACGGAACCCTTATAGGATCACTCGTGCGTCTGTCTGTCCGTCTGTCACAGCCTATTTTCTCGGAAACTACTGGACCAATTAAGTTGAAATTTGGTACACATATGTAAATTAGTGACCCAAAGATGGATATGTTTTTTTTATAGTTTTAAAATACGTGGGTTCGAAGTTATTTAAGGAAATAGCCGAAAAATGACCATTCCCCCCTTTTATCTCCGAAACTACTGGGTTTAAAATTTTGAAAAAAATACACAAAATAGTTCTTAACCTGTAGATAACAGGAAAACCTATTAGAAATGTGCTCCCCGGGCCTTTGGCCTCACGCGGAACTCGGCTTTAGGCCTCTGCGATAGCTTTCTACACCACGTTTCACATAAACCATTGTGGCTCTTTTCCGTGATAAAACCTACCCGATTTTTACAAGCTTTTATTTACTTTCACCTGACCGTTGTTTGTCTGTCTGTCTGTGTGTAATCTAATCAAATCTTGCAAGTCAAATTTGATCTACTTCCCGGTTTCCGATTGAGCTGAAATTTTGCATACATACGTAAGTCGGGTGACAATGCAATATTATGGTGTCATCGAGATGATCTCATGATGGAGACCGGAGGTGGCCACAGGAACTCTGTGATGAAACAACGCAACCTAATTGTGTTAGGGCTTTTTAGAATTGTCTCGATGAGTATTAGGCGTCTGTCGTAAGAAAAGTACAGTCAGCGATAAAAGCTTGTACCAAAAACGAAATTTTTGCCAAAAACTTTTTTAATTATATCGTAGGCATGGCCGGCATTCGCATCTACATGTTGTGCGCTCTCCAGCAAATATCTCGAGCGCATGAGCTCCCCCTCGAGCTGGTGGGAGGTGTCGGCGGGCGCGCTGCGGCGCGCGGCGCGCGTGCGCGGGCGGCGAGCGGCGCGCGGCGCGCCTGAGCTCGTGTGGCTTAACGAGATCATTGACGCGCAGGCGGGGCAGATCACGTGAGTTGTTACTCTTCTTCAACCTAGCGTTTTCCCTGCCCAGCGCTAGGGTCCGCTTTCCTGCTCAATCTTCTCCACTTTGCCCGGTCTCCGGCATCCTCAGGTATGAGATTGTTCTCTTCCATGTCCGCTACTAAGAATTAACCTTTTGAACGCCAAACGGCGCATCCATTACCCGTGCCACTGACGCCATGGGGGATAAAATAATTTTTATGAATAAATAATGCTAACCTAATAGTGGGGTGTTTTTCAGTAGATTTTGATCAAAAAACGATCGACGTTCGACGTCAAATGCCGTCTTTGGCGTCGTTGTTGTCACTACTTTGTGTTGACGTCAATTGCCGTCTGTGGCGTTCAAACAAAAGGCATAAAAATTCTGAGTTCTTTTCATTCCAATATAAATTAAGGTGCAGTGAGTTCAGAAAAACCATATTTTTTAAAAACCATATCTCTTTTTTGGATCACAATACGGCTGCCATACATTCAATTAGCAAACTTGAGGGCTTTTTCTAGTGACTTCCGTGATTAGAATTCTAAGTTTTTGACTTTTGCTCGATAGAAAACGATCACGAACATAGGTCTAAAACGGACTTTAAAAATTCGTAACAATTTGTGCACAAAAAATATGAAAACTGCTTCTAATAACGCGCAGTTGTATGCTTGAGCGACTTCCATGATTACTTTTTTTTAACATTTAACATTCAATAAATAAGTTCAAAAACATGATATCAGCGGTTCCGTGCACGCAACTTCTTTGATCAGATGCCCGCTGGGCTTGAACGGAGGCGGTCGTATCGCTAGGCGCACTAAAGTGACATTTGGGTTTTGCATTTTTTTTATGCCCAAAACTGGTTTCTAATTAACTCAATCTACATATGATTACTATTCCATTGGCATGATTTTATTTAACTTGCAGTGAACAAGAATATTCGCTGCGCTGTATGTCTGGGGCCCTACAGGCGGCGCGGCCGGACGAGGAGGCGCGCGAGTGGCTGCTGCAGCTCATGGCGCGCACGCAGGTCGCCTTCACACAGTAAGTTTACTATACGAGCATAAATACTTTCAAACACTTTAAATCGATACGTACGCCTTTTCTGGACGCTATGGGCCTTCGGCCCTACGCGAGGCCAAGCGTGGCTCACTCCGCGATTTCATCGCTTTGCAAGAGGTAGCTAAAAGTACATCCGTTCCACACCAATTTTGGTGGCAAGCCATAAGCCGCGCGTGGCGCTGTCGCCACCTAGTGGCCATATCTGTCCTGATCGTAACAGACGCGTTTTGTTAGAGTGAGTCTTCTGTACCTAGTACTATTATTTATTCTGTGACCAGGCTCGGCTTTCGGCCTTCGTTTTAACACACTTTTACTATTTTTCTGTTTAAGCACCAACCTCCCGCTGCTAGGCCTTAGGCCTCGCGAGTCGCGTCTCTTCCGGACGCTTCAGGTCTTTGGCCTTATGTGGGGCTCGGCTTTCGGCCTTCGCAATGGCTGTCCATGACACGTTTGCGGCTTTATCCCTGATTTTTTTTTAATTATTAGATCCGAAGATCCATCCTCGAAACTGTATCTCTGCGACGTATTCGCCCTGAGTGTAGCAGCCTTCAGTGGTTACGCGGCGTGTGTGAGCGGGACAGGCGATACCTCGAGCCGAGCGAGCAGGACGGAGCTAATGCCTCCTGCCGTGGCCGCGTTGTGCGCGCGGCCCGCTTGGAGGGACCATGTTAAACAGGTACTGACCCAATGTTCCGAATTTGGAACATTGAGCTCTATACTTGCTGCCTAGGTTGCGTTATGTTTAGAAGGGACATGTTACAGAGGAATATCAAAAAGGACCGAATGTTCCAAATTTGGAACATGCAAAATTTTCCAACCAATTGAAATACCTATTAATTTAAATATTTTATGTATGTAGATAGTACATTGTTTTTATGTTGTTACTGTTTTACATTTACTTGTGTTAGTTTACTTTATATGTACGCCCGAAACAGGAAAGCGGATGGACTTTTGTGATTTCTATAAGACATTTGTACCTTAAAACTGAATATTTTTTTTTTACAATAACATTAACATCCTATCTATACTATAAATCAGGGGTCGGCAACCTTTTAGCAGCCAAGGGCCACATAGTAGTTAACGAAGATGACGCGCCGCACTTTGGTAATATTTGTGACTTTAGCAGACATTGTCGATCGTCAGTACTATTACATACAAAATAGCCAGGAAGGCTCTCGGGCCGCAACGGAGAGGTTGGCGGGCTGCTGATTGCCGACCGCTGCTATAAATAAACTAATATATACTTCGATGCAGATGCTAGAATGGCTGTGTCACACCCGGGACTCGAGCCCAGACCCCGGCCTGGCGCAGGCGAGCCAGCGGGCGCTCCTAGCTCTACGACACACGCCGGAGTTCCACCGCATATGGACCAGATTGTAAGTGCCCAATGTTCCATATTTGGTACAAATATGTCATTTGTGCTGGCCATATGTTTAGTCTGGCTTTGCGCCTTTTAATATAGTCGCACCAATAAGTCTGCAGCGGATTTGATAGCCCACACAATGTAAGTGTTATTTATACGACATAATTTCATAGAAGTTTGACGTTTGAAATGACACTTGCACTGCGTGGGGTATCAAAATCGCTGCAGAATTTTTACGGTCTAAGTATTCCCATGTTCCATATTTGGAACAAGATACTGATTAGTGGTAACATTGCGTCTTTTATTGTTCCAGAGAGAGCTATTTCGGCCGATATGTAAGCAGTGACGATTGAACATAATATTGTATTCGTTTCAAAGACTGTTAATGCTTCGTTTTTATATAAAATGTTACTGTCCAAGTAAAAAAAATTGGAAATGGTCAGAGGTATATCTACTTTTGTAAATAAAACTATTTGACGGTGATAAATATTGTATATTTATTGCATAACGAGTTAATAAACAATTCATATCATTAAATATAATAGATAACTCAACTCATTGTTGACACTAGTAAACAAAATACCTACGCACAGATATAAACACATTGTGAAATTAAATTTATAGCTACTTTGGCAGTCATTTCATTCGATGCTGACTGTACAGATGGCCTAGCCAAGATGCCAATCGTTTGCGCCGTAGAACGAAACGGTATAATCTCTATCACTCTTCCATCAACAACAACAACGAGACATTAGCGTTTCGTCACAGAATAAATAATAGTACTACCGTACTGAAACGACACTTCCTACAAAACCGAAGTTTGACAGCGTTTCAGGGACAAATCATGCTATCCCTTTCTACTGTATAGCACTATCCCTTTCGGCTATTTAGGGTTGTCAAAATTCAAGTGATTATCTTATCTGTGGTCGTGCACGCACAAGGAAGTCAAGTGGTGCCAACCCTAATAATTGCTCGGAGCAATGCTGAGCCGAACGGAGCCGAGTTCGACCGAAGTTAGGAGTGTCTCCCCACTGGTTTCGTTCGCTGCGGCTCAAAAAATTTACATCTTGGCTAGGCACCCAGCTCTATTCCTGGAAAGACTACCAGAAGAGTGAAAAAGTATAGTTTGCCCTAGTTTATATGTCATTACTACAAATGTACAGTCGACGTCAAAGATATGTTTACATTTTTCGCCTTATTACAAAGGCGTAAGGTCCAAAAGTGTAAACATATCTTTGACGTCGACTGTACCATCACGCTCCGCGATTGTTGAGCCATTTAGGGTCCTAACTGAACTGGTTGTTCAATACTTACGCTATGGAATGTCCAATTTAGCTAGAACCCTATGGCAATCCTCTAGCCGCCCAGATACCTATAAAAAGGTCTCCTGTTCCATTCTAATTTGAACTTTGTGTTGATTAAATCAAAGTTTCATTTTGCTTGGCAAGGTTTGACGTATGGGCGGCTAGAGGATATACAATCACGGAGCGTGACTGTCTGTCTGTGTATAGGCGCCGTCAGATATATCGCAGCGGCCAATGTGTTCACAAAATCTGAACACGCACTCTAACGCCCTGACAATAGAGGTGTGTTCAGATATTTGTGAACACCTTGGCCGTTCCTATATATCTGATGGCGGCTGTACTATCAAAGAAAAATCTATTTTTCAACCAACGCCGTACTTTCCGAAAGCTTTTCCAAATGAATGGCGTCACCCTCAGTATCCATGAATTTATTGTATATCTTAGGACAATACTCCTTCGCCAGTTTAGCGTATAACGAGTCTTTGGGCATGGTTGGAGTGTGGTTGCCATAGGGCTCGCTCCAGAGGTAGTAACCTAGATAGCCTGTAGTGGCGCTGGGTTTTTGGGTGCTATGGGTTTTGGCGCTGAAGAATTGGGAACTGTAGACTTGGAAACCTGGAATGTTATTAATTCTTTAAATTCTCACGTTTTGTACACATATTTAATTACACAAACGGGTCTACCGCGATATAATTTCATTGTTTTTACCTTTATAAGTTCGTTTCTTTTAGCATTAAAACGAACTTGCAAGAAGGTAAGCGATCTTAACATGTCTTAATTGAAAAACGTTTTTATAAAACCAAAAACTATTACTTATGAAAGTAGAAGAATATAAATGATCGTATTAGATTCTTAATTGTTACATATTTGTCAGTATACAGGCCAGTATTCGCATCTTTTGTTCATTTAAATGCACATTGGGTTTTTGATTGATGTTCTTAAGTAATATAATATATTTTTTTTAAATCAACTTTAAGGCATGTAATCGCGATAATGTAGCCTCTGACTATTATTATTCTTCTTAAATAGTTACATAATAAGCAACATAAGTCAAAAATAATTAGAAATATATTTATTAGTATTGGGCCTCTTTTTATGTATGTTATAACATTCATATTTGACACTGAAATGCTTTATAACAAGGTCTGAAAAATAGTTAATAAATTTCCTTAACATAACACTTCATATCCTTCTTATTTATATATAAGTTATTGTATGTTTGCTGTATTTCAGTATCACTTTCTTCGAAACTTTGTTTTTCACTAAGACTATATATTTGGTTCATCACTAGAAAGTTGGTATTCAGGATCACAATTTTTTTTATGTGATGGCAAAAAGTCTTCCAGCTCGTATTCAACAAGTAAATCATCATGCAGACCTAAAAATAAACTATCAAAAGAACCTTCAGTTGTAGGTTATATTATGTATTTTTATAACAGTAGCGCCCAGTGTGCAATCTGATGAACATAATCTTACGATTAAGAAAAAAAAATATTAATTTTTGCCTTTGTAAAAAAATAACAGTATATTTCAATAAAACAAACACTTAGGATAATTTTTATGTCACCCTCTAAACGAAAAAAACCATGATTCATTTAATAAATCAAGATTATATACCCATGTGGCTCGCGTGTTTGAATAATTACGGAAGTACAACACTGTCGATGAATATCTGTCAAACGTCAGCTGTCAAAATGGTCGCCACTGAACCGACCATTCACGATCTCTAGGTAAATTCCAAATTTGCGCGAAAATTTAAAACTGAAATCTGATAAACTTTTATGTACAGCGTATTGCACACTGGGCGTTTAGCTCTGAATTTAATTTCTAAAGTCTGGGCAGTTATGCTGAGTGTGACTTTGTACAATGTATTGGACATTGGGCGGCACGAGGCTATAGAATGTCCAATCCTGCCTTACAAAGACGTTAATATTTATATTTGTCATGTCTATACTTCGTTTCTGAGCATTATTGAAAAAAAAATACTTACTTGATACTAGTATTAACCACTAAGTACATAAATAGGGTAATTCGCCAGTAACAGGCCACTATTAGTAACTGGCCACGCCAAACCAAATATTATTATTATTATCTATTTATAGGTGAATAGAATTCATTTTAGTATAAGGTGGCCAGTTATTGAAACCTTATACCTACTAAAATGAATTCTGTATAGAGGTGAATAGAATTCATTTTTAGTTTAGGGCGGCCAGTTACTGGCGAATTACCCTATTCGATATCGAGTTCCGTAAACGTAAGCCGGGTAAGTAAAAAAGTTCAATCGCAATAGGGTAATTCGTCAGTTGCCACCCCAAACCAAAAATTAATTATATTCACCTACAAATAGAATTAATATTAGTATAAAGTGGCCAGTTATTGAAACCTTATACTAAAATGAATTATGTTTATAGGTGAATAGGATTCATTTTTAGTTTAGGGCGGCCAGTTATTAAAAGTGGCCAGTTACTGGCGAATTACCCTACTTAGTAGTAGCAGTAACAAAAAGTGGCAATGCAAATTGCAATCAGTGAGGTGCGCGCCAGCGCGTGTACGGGCGCACCGCACGCGTCTGTGTGCGTGCATTACACATACAAATACAGTCTCTCACGCCGCGGTTACGCCCCGTCAGAGCGACGGGTATATTCAGCTTGAAATCTCAAAATTGACTTTTAGCTCAGCTCCCGTTTCGTCTTAACTGCTTTGTTTTTATATAAAATGTTACTGTGCAAATAAAATAAAAAAATTGGAAATGGTCAGAGGTATATCTACTTTTGTAAATAAAACTATTTGACGGTGATAAAAATTGTATATTTATTGCATAACGGGTTAATAAACAATTCATATCATTAAATATAATAGATAACTCAACTCATTGTTGACACTAGTAAACAAAATACCTACGCACAGAAATAAACACATTTTGAAATTAAATTTACAGCTACTTTGGCAGTCATTTCATTCGATGCTGACTGTACATATGGCATAGCCAAGGTGCCAATCGTTTGCGCCGTAGTGAACGAAACGGTATAATCTCTATCACTCTTCCATCAACAACGACGACGAGACATTGAGCTTTTCGTCACAGAATAAATAATAGTACTACCGTACAGAAACGACACTTCCTACAAAACCGAAGTTTGACAGCGTTTCAGGGACGAATCATGCTATCCCTTTCTACTGTATAGCACTATCCCTTTCGGCTATTTAGGGTTGTCAAAATTCAAGTGATTATCTTATCTGTGGTCGTGCACGCACAAGGAAGTCAAGTGGTGCCAACCCTAATAATTGCTCGGAGCAATGCTGAGCCGAACGGAGCCGAGTTCGACCGAAGTTAGGAGTGTCTCCCCACTGGTTTCGTTCGCTGCGGCTCAAAAAATTTACATCTTGGCTAGGCACCCAGCTCTATTCCTGAAAAGACTACCAGAAGAGTGAAAAAGTATAGTTTGCCCTAGCTTATGTCATTACTACAAATGTACCATCACACGCCGCGATTGTTGAGCCATTTAGGGTCCTAACTAAACTGGTAGTTCAATACTTACGCTATGGAATGTCCAATTTAGCTAGAACCCTGTGGTATATCCTCTAGCCACCCAGAGACGTATAAAAAGGTCTCCTGTTCCATTCTAATTTGAACTTTGTGTAGACTAAATCAAAGTTTAATTTTGCTTGGCAAGGTTTGACGTATGGGCGGCTAGAGGATATACAATCACGCGTGACTGTCTGTCTGTGGACTATCAAAGAAAAATCTATTTTTCAACTAACGCCGTACTTTCCGAAAGCTTTTCCAAATGAATGGCGTCCCCGTCAGTGTCCATGAACTTACTGTAAATCTTAGGACAATACTCCTTCGCCAGTTTAGCGTATAACGAGTCTTTGGGCATGGTTGGAGTGTGGTTGCCATTGGGCTCGCTCCAGAGGTAGTAACCTAGGTAGCCTGTAGTGGCGCTGGGTTTTTGGGTGCTATGGGTTTTGGCGCTGAAGAATTGGGAACTGTAGACTTGGAAACCTGGAATGTTATTAATTCTTTAAATTCTCACGTTTTGTACACATATTTAATTACACAAACGGGTCTACCGCGATATAATTTCATTGTTTTTACCTTTATAAGTTCGTTTCTTTTAGCATTAAAACGAACTTGCAAGAAGGTAAGCGATCTTAACATGTCTTAATTGAAAAACGTTTTTATAAAACCAAAAACTATTACTTATGAAAGTAGAAGAATATAAATGATCGTATTAGATTCTTAATTGTTACATATTTGTCAGTATACAGGCCAGTATTCGCATCTTTTGTTCATTTAAATGCACATTGGGTTTTTGATTGATGTTCTTAAGTAATATAATATATTTTTTTTAAATCAACTTTAAGGCATGTAATCGCGATAATGTAGCCTCTGACTATTATTATTCTTCTTAAATAGTTACATAATAAGCAACATAAGTCAAAAATAATTAGAAATATATTTATTAGTATTGGGCCTCTTTTTATGTATGTTATAACATTCATATTTGACACTGAAATGCTTTATAACAAGGTCTGAAAAATAGTTAATAAATTTCCTTAACATAACACTTCATATCCTTCTTATTTATATATAAGTTATTGTATGTTTGCTGTATTTCAGTATCACTTTCTTCGAAACTTTGTTTTTCACTAAGACTATATATTTGGTTCATCACTAGAAAGTTGGTATTCAGGATCACAATTTTTTTTATGTGATGGCAAAAAGTCTTCCAGCTCGTATTCAACAAGTAAATCATCATGCAGACCTAAAAATAAACTATCAAAAGAACCTTCAGTTGTAGGTTATATTATGTATTTTTATAACAGTAGCGCCCAGTGTGCAATCTGATGAACATAATCTTACGATTAAGAAAAAAAAATATTAATTTTTGCCTTTGTAAAAAAATAACAGTATATTTCAATAAAACAAACACTTAGGATAATTTTTATGTCACCCTCTAAACGAAAAAAACCATGATTCATTTAATAAATCAAGATTATATACCCATGTGGCTCGCGTGTTTGAATAATTACGGAAGTACAACACTGTCGATGAATATCTGTCAAACGTCAGCTGTCAAAATGGTCGCCACTGAACCGACCATTCACGACCTCTAGGTAAATTCCAAATTTGCGCGAAAATTTAAAACTGAAATCTGATAAACTTTTATGTACAGCGTATTGCACACTGGGCGTTTAGCTCTGAATTTAATTTCTAAAGTCTGGGCAGTTATGCTGAGTGTGACTTTGTACAATGTATTGGACATTGGGCGGCACGAGGCTATAGAATGTCCAATCCTGCCTTACAAAGACGTTAATATTTATATTTGTCATGTCTATACTTCGTTTCTGAGCATTATTGAAAAAAAAATACTTACTTGATACTAGTATTAACCACTAAGTACATAAATAGGGTAATTCGCCAGTAACAGGCCACTATTAGTAACTGGCCACGCCAAACCAAATATTATTATTATTATCTATTTATAGGTGAATAGAATTCATTTTAGTATAAGGTGGCCAGTTATTGAAACCTTATACCTACTAAAATGAATTCTGTATAGAGGTGAATAGAATTCATTTTTAGTTTAGGGCGGCCAGTTACTGGCGAATTACCCTATTCGATATCGAGTTCCGTAAACGTAAGCCGGGTAAGTAAAAAAGTTCAATCGCAATAGGGTAATTCGTCAGTTGCCACCCCAAACCAAAAATTAATTATATTCACCTACAAATAGAATTAATATTAGTATAAAGTGGCCAGTTATTGAAACCTTATACTAAAATGAATTATGTTTATAGGTGAATAGGATTCATTTTTAGTTTAGGGCGGCCAGTTATTAAAAGTGGCCAGTTACTGGCGAATTACCCTACTTAGTAGTAGCAGTAACAAAAAGTGGCAATGCAAATTGCAATCAGTGAGGTGCGCGCCAGCGCGTGTACGGGCGCACCGCACGCGTCTGTGTGCGTGCATTACACATACAAATACAGTCTCTCACGCTGCGGTTACGCCCCGTCAGAGCGACGGGTATATTCAGCTTGAAATCTCAAAATTGACTTTTAGCTCAGCCCCCGTTTCGTCTTAACTGCTTTGTTTTTATATAAAATGTTACTGTGCAAATAAAATAAAAAAATTGGAAATGGTCAGAGGTATATCTACTTTTGTAAATAAAACTATTTGACGGTGATAAAAATTGTATATTTATTGCATAACGGGTTAATAAACAATTCATATCATTAAATATAATAGATAACTCAACTCATTGTTGACACTAGTAAACAAAATACCTACGCACAGAAATAAACACATTTTGAAATTAAATTTACAGCTACTTTGGCAGTCATTTCATTCGATGCTGACTGTACATATGGCATAGCCAAGGTGCCAATCGTTTGCGCCGTAGTGAACGAAACGGTATAATCTCTATCACTCTTCCATCAACAACGACGACGAGACATTAGCGTTTCGTCACAGAATAAATAATAGTACTACCGTACTGAAACGACACTTCCTACAAAACCGAAGTTTGACAGCGTTTCAGGGACGAATCATGCTATCCCTTTCTACTGTATAGCACTATCCCTTTCGGCTATTTAGGGTTGTCAAAATTCAAGTGATTATCTTATCTGTGGTCGTGCACGCACAAGGAAGTCAAGTGGTGCCAACCCTAATAATTGCTCGGAGCAATGCTGAGCCGAACGGAGCCGAGTTCGACCGAAGTTAGGAGTGTCTCCCCACTGGTTTCGTTCGCTGCGGCTCAAAAAATTTACATCTTGGCTAGGCACCCAGCTCTATTCCTGAAAAGACTACCAGAAGAGTGAAAAAGTATAGTTTGCCCTAGCTTATGTCATTACTACAAATGTACCATCACACGCCGCGATTGTTGAGCCATTTAGGGTCCTAACTAAACTGGTAGTTCAATACTTACGCTATGGAACGTCCAATTTAGCTAGAACCCTGTGGTATATCCTCTAGCCACCCAGAGACGTATAAAAAGGTCTCCTGTTCCATTCTAATTTGAACTTTGTGTAGACTAAATCAAAGTTTAATTTTGCTTGGCAAGGTTTGACGTATGGGCGGCTAGAGGATATACAATCACGCGTGACTGTCTGTCTGTGGACTATCAAAGAAAAATCTATTTTTCAACTAACGCCGTACTTTCCGAAAGCTTTTCCAAATGAATGGCGTCCCCGTCAGTGTCCATGAACTTACTGTAAATCTTAGGACAATACTCCTTCGCCAGTTTAGCGTATAACGAGTCTTTGGGCATGGTTGGAGTGTGGTTGCCATTGGGCTCGCTCCAGAGGTAGTAACCTAGGTAGCCTGTAGTGGCGCTGGGTTTTTGGGTGCTATGGGTTTTGGCGCTGAAGAATTGGGAACTGTAGACTTGGAAACCTGGAATGTTATTAATTCTTTAAATTCTCACGTTTTGTACACATATTTAATTACACAAACGGGTCTACCGCGATATAATTTCATTGTTTTTACCTTTATAAGTTCGTTTCTTTTAGCATTAAAACGAACTTGCAAGAAGGTAAGCGATCTTAACATGTCTTAATTGAAAAACGTTTTTATAAAACCAAAAACTATTACTTATGAAAGTAGAAGAATATAAATGATCGTATTAGATTCTTAATTGTTACATATTTGTCAGTATACAGGCCAGTAGGTAGGGGTAGGGGGGTGCCACTTATAGTTGGTTTTTTTAGCATTAGAAAGAACTTGAAAGAAGGTAAGCGATCTTGACATGTCTTTTAATTGAAAAACGCTTTATAAAAATCAGTAACTATTACTTATGAAAGCAGAAGAATATAAATAATCGTATTAGATTCTTAATTGTTACATATTTGTCGTAACTTATTTTTGAAATGTGTTTTTCAATTAAAAGAAATTTAAAGATTGTTTACCTTATTTCTAATGCTAAAAAAAACGAACTATAATAGTCTTATAAGAATATGGTAGTAAGTATCATGTGATAATAACGTAACGGAACCCTCGTGAAAACCTCGCGATAACACACACATACACAGTGATACGGTTCACAGAGTCACTAAAGTTAGACCAAGCCAAGTTGACAGTGATTTTGATAGCCCAGACTGTGCAAGTGTTATAATTTCATAGCAGTTTGACGTCACTACACCTTAGAAAACAAAGTCCCCCGCCGCTTCCGTCTGTTCGCGATAAACTCAAAAACTACTGACCGGATTTTTATGCGGTTTAGGTGTAGGTATTATTTGTTAATCCGTGCGAAGCCGGGGCGGGTCGCTAGTTTAAAATAACACTTGCACAGTCTGGGCCAAGTTAGCTTGGTCTAACTCTAGTTACGTTTTTA